>NC_044210.1:20638588-20692812 GCF_900880675.1 Sparus aurata
CATCAATTCTTTTTTCCAGTTGTTCGATTTTCTTGTCCTTAACTTGTACCTCTTTTTTCAGTTGTTTAATTTCCTCCAGCAATTCCTTTAGGCCTCTTTGTTCAGTTACCACTTGAGTTATTTCCTGTGACAGGAAGCCCAGAGACTTCTTGATTTCTTCAATATCTTCGGCCAACTTCTTATTAGCCATTGCTTCAATGAAGATTGTACAGATAGGTATGCAAGCAGGCTTGGTCTTGTGATTTCTTCAGTTTCTGCTGTTTCGCAGACTGTTTCCCTCCAGAACCTCACAAGTGTCACTGAAGCTGTCATTAATGTGCAGAAAATAGCTAATGTTAGCTTGCGTTAGCTAATGTTAGCTAGCATTAGCTATCTTTTGCACATGAATGGCAGATAGCTAATACTAGCAAACGTTAGCCAGGGTTAGCTAACATTAACTTGTGTTAGCTAGCAGAAACTGGACTTAGATTAAGACAAAAGTTACCATTAGCTAACACTAGCAAACATTAGCCGGGGTTAGCTAACATTAACTTGCGTTAGCTAGCAGTAACTCTAGAAATAATTTACTCTGTTAGCTTGCATTAGCTGATGTTAGCTAGCATTAGTTATTTTTGGCACAAGAATGACAGTTAGCTAATACTAGCAAACGTTAGCCAGGGTTAGCTAACATTAACTTGTGTTAGCTAGCAGAAACTGGACTTAGAATAAGACAAAAGTTACCGTTAGCTAACACTAGCAAACCGTTAGCCGGGGTTAGCTAACATTAACTTGCGTTAGCTAGCAGTAACTCTAGAAATAATTACTATGTTAGCTTGCATTAGCTGATGTTAGCTAGCATTAGTTATTTTTGGCACAAGAATGACAGTTAGCTAACACAAGCAAACGTTAGCCAGGGTTAGCTAACATTAACTTGTGTTAGCTAGCAGAAACTGGACTTAGAATAAGACAAAAGTTACTGTTAGCTAACACTAGCAAACGTTAGACGGGGTTAGCTAACATCAACTTGCGTTAGCTAGCAGTAACTAGACTTAGAATAGGATACAAGTTACCGTTAGCGTTAGCTAACACTAGCAAACGTTAGCCAGGGTTAGATAGATAGATAGAATTACTTTAATGATCCCAGACTGGGAAATTATTTAATTATTTATTATTTATTATTATTTATTATTTATTTTAGTTAGCTAACATTAACTTGCGTTAGCTAGCAGTAACTAGACTTAGAATAGGATACAAGTATTATTAGCGTCAGCTACAGTAGCAAACGTTAGCAGGGTTAGTTAACATTGCAAAAGATAGCTAATGTTAGCTAGCATTAGCTATCTTTTGCACATGAATGGCAGATAACGTTGATTCATATTCGAAGATAGTTACTGCTAGCATTAGCTAACATTAGTTTGTGTTAGCTTGATGTTGGCAAGTACATGATTACTATGTCAGCTTGCGCTAGCTAATTTTAGCTAGCATTAGCTATTTTTAGCACAGGAATAACAGAGAACTAACACTAGCTAACGTTAGCTAGCGTTAGATAACGTTTGCTTGTGTTAGCTAGCAGTAACTGGACTTAGAATATGATACAAGTAGGTGTTATCATTAGCTCGCGTTAGCTAGCTGTAACTAGGTCTGAGAATATGATTCAACTCAAGTTGTCAACAGATAGCCAACACTAGCTAACGTTAGCAAATGTTACATAACGTTAGATTGCGTTAGCTAGCTTAAGCTAACACGAGCTAGCTTGATATTTCCTTGCCAAAATTCATTTCCGACTTTATTTGATTCATATTCTAAGATAGTTACTGCTAGCATTAGCTAAAATTAGCTAGCAGTAACAAGCTAGCAGTAACTGAAGGTGTTAACTAACGCTAGCAGTAACTAGTCTGAGAATATTATTCAGCTCAAGTTGGAAATTATGTTTGGCAAGGAAATGATTGCTATGTTAGCTTGTGTTAGCTAGCATTAATTATTTTTTACACAGGAATGACAGATAGCTAACGCTAGCTAACGCTAGCTAACGTTTGCTTCTCTTGCTAGTTTGCGTTAGCTAATGGTAGCTAGCATTAGCTATTTTTTGCAGGAATGACAGATATATACACTAGCTAACGTTAGTGAATGTTACATAACGTTAGACTGTGTTAGCTAGCTTTAGCTAACATGAGCTAGCTTGATATTTCCTTGCCAAAATTCATTTCCGACTTGATTTAATTCATATTCTAAGACTAGTTATTGCTAGCTTTAGCTAACGTTAGCTAGCAGTAACTCGCAAGAAGTAACTGCAGGCATTAGCTAATGCTAGAAGTAACTAGTCTGAGAATATGATTCAACTCAAGTTGGAAATGATGTTTGGCAAGGAAATGATTGTTGAATTGTTGGAATGAATGTTAGCTTGCGTTAGCTAATGTTAGCTGGCAGAATCAATTTTTTGCACAGGAATGACAGATAGCTAACGTTAGCTAACGTTGAATCAAGGAAATGATTGCTATGTCAGCTTGTGTTAGCTAATGTTAGCTAGCATTAATTATTTAGCTAGCTATGGCTAGCTAACGTTTGCTCCTCTTGCTAGCTTGCGTTAGCTAATGTTAGCTAGCATTAGCTATTTTTTGCAGGAATGACAGATAGCTAACACTTGCCAACGTTAGCTAGTGTTACATAATGTTAGCTTGCGTTAGCTAGCTTTAGCTAACATGAGCTAGCTTGATATTTCCATGCCAGAATTCATTTCCAACTTGATTTGATTCATATTCTAAGACTAGTTACTGCTAGCATTAGCTAACGTGAGCTAGCAGTAACTAGCTAGCAGTAACTGCAGGCGTTAGCTAACGCTAGCACTAACTAGTCTGAGAATGATTGCTGAAGACAACTTTCAGAATTGGGTCATGTTAGCTGATGCTAGCTAACGTTAGCTTGCGTCAGCTTGCAGTAACTAGACTTAGAATATGATACAAGTTAGCGTTAGCATTAGCTAACGTTAGATAGCGTTAGCTCGCGTTAGCTAGCTTGGCATTTCCTTGCCAGAGATAACTCTGACTTGATTTGAATCATATTCTCAGACTAGTTAGAATATGACTCAAATTAAGTTTAAAATGATGTTTGGCAAGGAAATGATTGTTGAATTGTTGAAATGAATGTTAGCTTGCGTAAGCTGATGTTAGCTGGCATTATCCATTTTTTGCACAGGAATGACAGATAGCTAACATTAGCTAACGTTGAATCATGGAAATGATTGCTGAAGACAACTTTCAGAATTGGGTCATGTTAGCTACTGCTAGCTAACGTTAGGTAGCGCTACCTAGCGCTAGTCTTAGCATAAAAATCTATTTTGAACTGATGTTTGGCAAGGCATTGTTTGGATGTGACTGTATTTGTTGCTCTGATGGTGTTGTAATGTGCTTGTAGAGAGGAAAATGCAGGCGGAGAGGGAATAAAAGAAAGAGATCACCTGCAGGAGGGACTGAAGCAAGTGAAGATTTAACATATTAACCAATAATAACACACTTTTTATCATATAAACTGAACATTCCAACAGTATGTATCATTAAATTGTTAAAATTCTTTGATAATCATTGTTCCTTTTTCTGTTTTTGAAGATAGAACCTTATAATTCCAAGGCGGCTGTTAGTGTTTAGAACTATAAGGTTCTATCTACAATTGACCTGTTTCAAAAACCCTCATTTACACTTCATGTAGAATTGTGATATCTCAGATGTAGAATACATTTATGGTGTATGTAACTCTGCTGCTATAAAGAAATGTGCTCCATGTTTCAGTTTTGTTATTTGCAATGCTAAAACTTTAAACCTCAATATCTGAAAACTGATGTGAACGCAGATAGAACCTTATTATTCTGAGGTAGCGATTAGGCTGCTACATGTAGCCTACATTCATAATTATTATGTTGACAGCATGTGTTAGCATGTAGCATCAAATGACCCTTTGTAGTTAGATAACAACACTAGCTAGCTTGATAATATTTTCTGTCTTTGCAGGTGTCAGCATGAGTGATAAGTCACAAGGTAAAGAAGGAGGATGTCAAGCTGAGGAGTCCATTAACTGGAAGCATGTTCTGCCAGTCTGATGATAAAACAGGAGTCCTGGTCCAACAGCCTCCATTATGCAAACTGATATGATATAATATTGTGTGTGTCACTTGACACAGAAACAAGTCAACATGGTGACTCCTGTTGTTGTCACTAGGTGGCGGTAAAACGCCAAATTACTGTTTTTACAACAGTCCCACTTAATGTTTCAGTGGCATTTAAGCATTTAAGCAACTTCCATAACTAAGATCAGTGCTTGACCTCACAAATAATATCAAGAAATAATAAATCCTTCTTACTTCCTTTCACCTTGCTTACAGTGTCCGTAACATATTGAACAGTAAACAGCAGAGTACATATTCAGCATATTCAGCAGACTCAAACTGGTACTCAGACCTTCTTCTTGTCAGACATCTGCCTTCATATCAGCTGTTGGACAATACTGCTCTGGTATCTGCACATTCTGCACACATTCATGAATGTAATGGCAGTGAATGTGTTTGTGTTTAGTCCTTGAATGATTGACAGGATTCTTCTTTCTTCTTCATCCAACAGACGGCGGCCCTTTGCATTGTCTGCATGTCCCATGAAGTGAAGCTTCACAGCTTTCTTGTCCAGTTTTCTTCTTTCTGTGTGGGACATGTGCATAAGCAGCACAGCCAAACACTCTCCTGTGACTCATGTCCGGCTTCTTGCCTCTCCACCTCTGGCAGGGTGTCTCTTTGTTCAGAACAGATGTGGGCAGCCTGTTCTGTATGTTAGCTGCAGCTGCTACAGCCTCTGCTCAGGACATGTTGGGTAACTTAGCATGAGACAGCACACTTCTAGCTGCTTCAAGGAGTCTCCTGTTTTTCTTTCTGCAGCAGCATTTTGCCGCGGTGTGTGAGGTACAGTCATCTCATGGTGGAGACCTTGAGCTTTCAAGTATTCTTGAAATTCACTGGATGTGTATTCCACCATTATCTGTTCTCAGCCTGGTGACTTTCTGTCCACACTCACTGGAGAAAGAAGTTGACTTTTGTGTTTGAGGAAGTTCACCTTGCAGCATCTGGAAGAATCCTCAGTAAAAGTCACAAAGTCCTTTGCTCCAGCTGTTGACTCAGTCTGCAGTCCACAGACGTCACTATGGATCAACTGCAGCTTACGTTTGGAGAGAATCTGGCTTGTGTGCTTTTCTAGACAGCTTGCCCTCCACACAGGCTTCACAGAGGGGAGCTTCTTTCTCTTCATTCCTTTTAAATGTCCACTTCAACTTTCTCCTTCCTTCATTTCACATCTGCAGTATTTCTTCTTTAGGAACAGTTTATTTGCAGAGTGTCTCTCTCAAAGTGTCCTCTCAGCGTATCCCACGCCTCTTCTGGAGTCTGACAGCTTGTTATCAGGTACAACTGGGGTGAACTGACATTCAGCACCAGAACAGAAAATGCCTTTTCTTTCTGTTGTTCAAATTCAGCTGGTGCATTAGCGTTAGCATCTGCTGCTAGCACATCTGTTTCCATTACCATGGCCCACAGTCCTTTTGCCTTCAGCAAGTGCTCTAAACACTGTTTATATCACAAACAGCTGTTCAGCGACGCTCCTGGGCCCATAACCTGTTGTTATTCCACGTCTTTATTCAGAACAGAAAACACTTTTCACAGGCAGTCTGTAGGAGCCTAAATGCAGTTTTATGTTGATGGAGTAATTTAAGTTTATAAAGAGGAATAAGGATAACGATATTTTCATCGTTCACAATTCATACATGTAATATGTAATAAGTATGCTTTGGTTATTTTAGTGTTTGTTGAGAGCTAAAATAATCCTTTAACGTGTAAGCGTGGTATTTTTAGTGGCAGGATGTATTTTTGTTTGTGCAAACTGCACCTTTAATTTGGCACACTCTCGCGTGTTTTTTGGATGGATAGCGTGAGTTTGGTGGGCAGTCAGGACAAGCGGGGAGTGGAGCAAGATAGTTTTTTGACCTCTTTCCAACTCTCTTTTTTACACTCTAGCTCTCTCAATTATCTCAATAGGACGCAATTTGTATTCGTTTTTGTGACAATTTGATTTTTGTAACTTTCATGCATTTTGAAAGTAAATGCTTCAAGTTTACCGACTGGTCTCTGTGGATTTTGTGGATGTGGACAGGAGGGATTTGGTCAAGAGCGTCAGACTTAAAGGAGAACTTCGGTCGATTTAAATATAATATCATATAATAATGAATAAAAAAGTAGTTAAAACAGTGTGTTTGTGCAAGGAGCTACTTACCTGTTTGTTGACATCCGTGTGTTCCGGTAGCTAGACCAAACTAGCATATCCATCGAGTGTGCACTTAACAGGCTTAACAGGCTATTGTAAGGCTCATGGCTCATGACAGGCTGTAACATGGACATGTACATTATGAACATAAACACGAAAATGCTGGAATACGTTTCCGTCTCTGCCAGTGAGGGAGTAAGTGCACGCTCGACGGATTGACTAGTTTGGTCTAGCTACCGGAACACACAGATGTCAACAAACAGGTAAGTAGCTGCTTGCACAAACACACTGTTTTAACTACTTTTTTATTCAGTCTGAGTCATACACGCTACAGTGCTGTGTGCTAAGGTGTCTGCTGATGTTGCATAACTTCTGGTGTGAGATGTGGAGCATGTTAAGATGCTTAAAACACAGCGTGAAGTTCTGACCCCATGCTGTTAGCGTTCAATGCTACATCTCCGTTCACGGAGCTCTGTAATGGCTGGACCAAATGTGTTCGCGTCTTCGGTACTGGCAAGTCAAGGGTAGCTTGAGCAATGAAGCTGCATGTTTAAATCGACCGAAGTTCTCCTTTAAGCTTCACCAGTTACATTAGTCAAAAAACTAGCTCCTCACGGATTAATGGACTCTGGAACAGCCTGACTCTGTGTGGAATATAAAAGAAGGAAACTTAACGGACTTCACGCTTTCTTCGGGAGAGGAAAGTACGGACGTAAGTCGTGCTTCGCTGTGCTTTGTTACGGATCGCTAGCTAAACTCGCCGATGAGGACAGCCACGTGTGTGTTCTTGTCTACAGTACGTTACGGGGACGTCATTTGGCCGAACGACGAAGAAGAAAACACTGTGTGTGAACGCAGTTTACGATGCATTCATGTGCCCTCGGACATTAAAGCGCTGATAAAGAGTGGACATTTCGCTCACTATGGAAACACAAGATAGTGGAAAACGAGCAATAAAGATGACAGAGAAAGGTGTGGAAGAACACAAAGCCAGACAAGTGCAGGCACGCAGGTACAAGCTATCTCAGTTTACTACAATGACAAAGCAAATTGAGCAATTAATGGAAGATGATGCAAATGTGAACATTGTTAAAGACAAACTGCGTGTGGATTTCGGCCATTTGCAACAAGAATTTTCAGACTTAAATTCCGGTTTGCGACGTCTTACTACAGAGGAAGAATTTGAAGTGGATCAAAGAAGCTGGTTTGATCCTAAAAATCAAGCAATGACTGATTTCTTCTGGAAATGTGAAGAATGGATGAAAGGGGTCATGAAAAGAACTGAGCAGGCTAAACAGCATGACACAAGTGGAATGCATGCAGAAAGTAGGTCTACATCATCCAAATCAACCACTAAATGTCTAAGTAGACCTGGATCACAAAGTGGAAGCATGTCATCATCGTCATCCTCAGTCAGAGTCAAGGCAGAGATGGAGCGGGCATCTTTAATGGCAAAAGCTGCTGCTTTAAAGGAGAAGTTGGCCTTAGAACGGGAAGAAGTTGAGTGGCATGCAGAAAAAAGACGCAGAGAGGTTGAATTTGAGGCGAGAAAGGAAATGCATGCAATGCAAACCGCTCTTGCGGCGTCGAACGCAAAATTGGAAGTTTTGCACAAATACGAATATGAACAAATGAACGTGGACATTACTGAAGTGAATGAACAGGTTGGTGACACAGAGGTGAAAACTATCTTTCAGCCACCACAGCACACCTCACCTGCATCCAAAATGATTCCCAGTTTTCAGCCAGCGATGCCACAAAGAATCCTACCTGCATCAAATGTGGACATGAACGATGGACCAGTGTTGGATAGTCTATGCAAAGCTATCTCTCAGCAAGCCAACGTCACAGAGTACCTCGTGAGGAATCATAAGGCATCTCTACTTCCTGATCTCTCTATCCCAACATTCAATGGAGATCCACTGGAATATAAAACTTTCATCAGGTCTGTGGAACATGGAATTGAAAGCCGCACTGACGACGATCGTGATCGTCTACAGTTTTTGCTGCAGTACACAAATGGACAACCACATGATTTGATTAAGAGCTGCATTCACATGGAACCTTCAGCAGGTTACGCTAAGGCGAAACAAATGCTACAGGAGTTTTTCGGTGACGACTACAAGATAGCAGAAGCCTACATAAAGGAAGCCTTGGATTGGCAGACAATCAAGTCAGAAGACGGTGCTGCACTTCAGTCCTTCGCATTATTCCTCACAGGCTGCTCTAACGCCATGACGGATATTAGCTACATGGAAGACTTAGACAACACAGCTAACATAAAGGCGCTAGCTAACAAGCTTCCATACAAGCTCAAAGAAATCTGGAGAATATCTGCTTGTGACCTACAAGAAAGAACAAAGAAAAGAGTCAAGTTTAAGGATTTTGTTAACTTCGTCAATCATCAAGTGAAGTATATTTTACACCCACTCTATGGAAACATCAATGAAACTGTCACAAGAGAGCCATTCAGACAAAAGGCAAAACCACAATACGTTGAGACGCTCAAGTCAAAGAAGGTCTTCACTACAGCAGTCTCATCTAGAACCGACAACATAATCAAAACAGGAAATGACAAACACGCAGCATTGAACACACAAACAGTGGACGCACACAGCAAGCCTTGTGTTTTTTGCAAAGGAGAGCAACACTGTCTCAGCGTTTGCAGGAAACTCAAGAGCAAGCTAAGAAAAGATTGACTTTTTGAGAAGCAAAGGTCTGTGTTTCGCTTGTTTGAAACATGGTCACATGTTTCAAAACCAAAACCAAATATTGACTTTCTACATGACTTTGCTGCTCTGCTCACCCACCTATCCACCCTTTCACCAAACAACATAGTACTGGGAGATTTTAACATTCACATGGACAATACCAACAACCCACTTACCAAAGACTTTACATCCTGCCTCGACAGTTTTGGATTTCAACAGCACACCGATACCCCCACTCACTCCAAGGGTCACATTCTGGACTTAATCTGCTGCTCTGGTGTTTCCCCTTCCGATCTAACTGCAGTTGAACTCCCCATAACCGACCACTTCCTCCTCTCATTTAATGTAAAACTCTCTCTCTCCACTACCAAGCTCCCCCGTTTCATTTCTTTTCGCAATATTAAGGATATTAACTTAGATTCCCTCTCCTCCAGCATTGACTCCCTCATGGCCACTCAGAACTCACTCACCCTCGAACAGCTGGTTTCACACTACAACACTGGACTCCAACAGATACTCAACTCCCTTGCTCCGCTAAAAACCAGATCTGTCTCCTTCTCCCTTTCCGCTCCCTGGTTTACCCCCGAACTTCGACTTATGAAAGCTAAAGGACGACAACTCGAGCGGCTATACAGGAAAACTGGACTTCATATTCACAAAGACATTTACAAAAATCATATGTTACATTACAAGAACTGCATTACCCAAACCAAATCCAATTATTACACTGCTATAATCTGTTCCAACAAAGGTAACACTAAATCACTATTCTCACTGTACAAGAATATCACCCAAGCCCCAGAATCTCTCCCATCTCACCTCTGTTCAACTGCTTTCTGTAACTCCATCATGTCATTCCTCAGTCAGAAAATCCAGATGATCCACCAACATCTCAGCTCACAAACCACCCTCAATGTCATATCCGAACTTCCTCCTCCTACCCACTTTTTCTCCTGCTTCCAGCTCCCCACCTCCGCAGAAATTTCAGATCTTATCCGCAAGTCCAAGCCATCCACCTGTCAGCTAGACCCTCTCCCCACGGTTCTGGTCAAAGCCTGCCTCCCTTCCCTGGTCCCTCTCATCTCTGCCATTATCCACTCCTCTCTCTCCACTGGAACTGTTCCTACACCATTCAAGACTGCCGCAATTACCCCAATTTTGAAAAAACCCGGTGCAGATCCCACAAACTTCAATAACCTACGTCCAATCTCTAATCTCCCCTTCATTTCCAAGATTCTTGAAAAAACAGTAGCAACTCAACTCCATTCTCATTTATTCAACAACAACCTGTACGAACAGTTCCAGTCTGGTTTCCGCCCTCTCCATAGCACAGAAACTGCACTCTTAAAAATAACCAACGACCTCCTCATGGCAGCTGATACTGGTTTACTCTCCATTCTCATCCTCCTCGATCTCAGTGCAGCCTTCGACACCATCTGTCACACCACCCTCCTCAAGAGACTGTCCTCCCTCGGTATCACTCATACTCCTCTAAACTGGTTCAAATCATATCTCTCCTGCCGTACTCAGTTCATCCAGCTCAAAACCTTCACATCCCAACCTTCCCCTGTCACCTCTGGTGTGCCTCAGGGCTCTGTCCTGGGGCCCCTCCTCTTTATCATTTATCTCCTTCCCCTTGGCAATATCTTCCGCAAACATAACATCACTTTTCACTGTTACGCAGATGACACCCAGCTCTACCTCGCCAGCAAACCCACTTCCAACCTCCCTCCCTCCTCCCTTACCGACTGCTTAACTGAAATAAAATCCTGGTTCACTTCAAATCTACTAAAACTCAACTCTGACAAAACTGAGATCCTTCTCATTGGCACACAGTCAACACTTTCCAAAACCGACAGTTTCCCCCTCATCATTGATAACTGCTCTGTTTCCCCCTCCCCACAGGTTAAGAGTCTGGGTGTCATCCTCGACAGTACACTCTCCTTCCAATCTCACATCAATAACATCACCCGGTCTGCTTACTTCCACCTACGCAACATCAACCGCCTCCGCCCCTCCCTTACTCCCCATACCACTGCTATCCTCGTCCATAGTCTCATCACTTCCCGTCTGGATTACTGCAACTCCCTCCTCTCCGGTCTCACCCACAAATCCCTGCACAAACTTCAACTGGTCCAGAATTCAGCTGCCCGTGTCATCACCAGAACCCCCTCCATCCACCACATCACTCCCGTCCTACAGCAGCTCCACTGGCTCCCGGTCAAGTCCCGCATTGACTTCAAAATCCTTCTGCTAACATTCAAGGCCATTCACAATCTTGCCCCCCCATATCTTTCCAATCTTCTCCATATCGCCACTCCCTCTCGCACCCTCCGTTCATCCTCCTCCATTCTGCTGACTGTCCCCCCTGCCCGTCTCACCACCATGGGGAGCAGAGCTTTCAGCCGCTCTGCTCCCCGGCTCTGGAACTCTCTGCCACCCGAAATAAGGAACATCACTACACTATCTGATTTCAAGTCCAAACTCAAAACACACCTGTTTAAGATCACCTTTTTAGTTAAATGAATTTTCTGTCAATTTTTACTGTTTTCTTTTCTTGTGTACTTTGTGGCTTAAATTGTCTTTGTTTACTGTAAGGTGTCCTTGAGTGACAGAAAGGCGCCTATGAAATAAAATGTATTATTATTATTTATTATTATGAGTAGCAGTTGCAAAGAGAAACTACAATGTCAAGAATGTTCTCGGCTACATCCTACACTGCTGCACATAAGCTTTAAAGTCTCACAAGATGAAACAACGAAGGAAAGTTGTGAGCAACAATCCATATCAAGTGCAAATGATGAAAACTGTTGGTGTCACTGGGGCCGGTAAGGAAGATTGTGTGCTTTCAATTGTCCCAGTGCGTGTCAAGGCAAAAAAGGGAACCAAGGCATTGACAACATACGCCTTTCTGGACCCAGGAAGCTCAGCTACCTTTGCTACAGAGTCACTAATAAACCAACTCACTGTGAACGGACACAACACAAGCTTCATGTTGCGAACTATGGGCAACGAAGCTGTTGTCAACACTTGTGTTGTAAAAGGACTGGAAATCAGTAGCCTGGACGGCAACCAGTTTATTGATCTTTCAGAGGTGTATTCACAGAACACCATTCCAGTAACCAAGGATAATATTCCCTGCCAAGAGGATATTAAACGTTGGCCTCACCTAAAGGACGCGAAGCTTCCCACCATCCAAGCAGAGGTTGGATTACTTATCGGAGCAAACGTTCCCAAGGCTATGGAACCACTTCAAGTAATCAACAGTGTGAATGGTGGACCATACGCTGTGAAAACCTTACTAGGCTGGACAGTAAATGGACCACTCAGGGGTGGAAGCGAAGTTACAAGATCAGGCAAAGTGGTAGAAGTTACTGCAAATCGAATCTCAGTTGCAAAGCTAGAAGAGCTTTGGCAATTGCAGTTCAAGCAGGATTTTCCCGATGCTGGACAAGACGAGGATATTGAAATGTCCAAGGAAGATCATCAGTTCATGAGCATGGTGTCTCAATCTTCAAGGCTTGTGGATGGACATTATAGTGTCTCTGTGGATTTTGTGGATGTGGACGGGAGGGATTTGGTCAAGAGCGTCAGACTTAAGCTTCACCAGTTACACAGTCCCTAGGTGGCGGTATAACACCTTCTCAACACTGTCTGTTACTGTTTTTACAACGACTACAGTGCATTCTCTGTGTGTTCTGGGAGGGCTCGCCCTAACGTGCTTTCATCATGTGTAACATGAGCACAGCCGGCGTCGCCACCACGCTGTCACATTCAAGGTCATCACGTTAAGTGTACGGAGCAACTCCATCATTTCACTGACAGAAGTCCCTGTCAGTCGTCGTAGTGACGAAGATAAATTGGCAACGAAACAATTAGGAGCTCCCAGACCAAATTTAAACATGAAACAAGTTTCTACCAAGAGGGGAAATCATATAAGTGGATTCTCGTGGAGCTGGTATGAGAAGAAAACCTGGCTAGCAGGCTGTGAAGCAGCTAGCGTGTTACATACATAGTTTTTGTCCCAAATACATATTATCCATTCAGATGCTATTTGATCTGTCTGTCGTCAATTTCTCGTAGCCACTCATCAGCCATCTGAGTGAGAGCTGTGACAGTGGAGTGCTCTTCCCTGTAGGCATGTTGATAATCACTGTTAGCTGCAAAATCATTTTGTATTTGTTTAAAAACAATTTTCTCCATTATTTTACTCAAGGCGGGCAGAGAGCTTATTGGTCTGCTGTTTGAGCCACAGAAGGAAACAGTAGGATTCTTCAGTAATGGAATAATTCTTGCAGTTTTCCATGCATGAAGAAAAATACATTTTTTAAACTTAAATTAAATATGTGACAAATTGTGGTGGAGATCAAGTTTGCTGCCAGTCTGAGCAATTTCATATCCACATCATCTACTCCAGCTGGTTTATCCTTACATGCCAGTAATAGTTTTTCTACCTGACTGACTGTAACTGGAGTAAATCTAAACTCACACTTTTTGCTGCCATAATCTGATTTCTTATATTGAAGTAGGATTGTGCATTATCTGCTCGGCTCATCTTATCCCCAACTTTCTTTACTTTATTTACACAATAATTATTGAGATGTTCTGCAATATCCAAAGGCCTGGTTATAAAAAGTCCCTCTGAGTCTAGAAATGATGGAATAGATCTAGATTTTCTGCCCATTATATTATTTAAAGTATTCCATCATTTCTTGCTGTCGTGCTTTATGTTGTAAATACCTTTTCATGGTGAGCTTTCTTTTTCTTTATATTCAACTTGGTTGCATAATTTCTTAGCTTGCGATAAACTTGCCAATCCGATTCATAATTAGACCTGAGTGCCATTTTCTTTGCGTTATCTCTCTGTTCCATGCATTCCTTTAATTCATTATCAATCCAAGGCGATCTAACACTTCTAATAGATCTTTTCTTCACAGGTGCATGTTTAGTGATCATTTCCTCAAAGAGTTTGTTGTAGTTTTCTACGGCCTCATCAGGATCGTTTTTCTCTAACACACTGTCCCAACAAATATTTCTCACATCTTCAATAAAATGCTCTTCTTTGAAATGTTTATATGATCTTTAAAACCACATGCATCTTGATTGAGAGAAGCTTATTTTTTAGTGGACAGTCTTTTGCATTCCAATGTATGTTAAGGTAGAAACATTTCATTAGTAAAATCACCAACTTTGTCAATCATATCACATATTTTATCCAAATAACCAGAATTTGTGTTAGGAGGTCTCTAACAACAACAACCGACTAAACAGGGTTTTAAATGAGGGATGTACACTTGCAGCCATATTGCTTCGATCTCATCTGACATTAGATCCCTCCTTATTTTTACAGGTATGTGATCTTGAATGTCGATGGAGAGCCCACCTCCATATTCATTTCTATCCTTCCTGTATATACTGTATCCATGAATGCTTACTGCTGAATTATCAAATGTAGAGTCCAGATGAGTTTCTGAGATTGCTAGAATATGTATATTTCCCTGTGAGAGAATATATGTAATATAGATTCATTTATTTCTCAGACTACATATATTGATGTGAGCAACCTTTAATCCCTTCTTAGGTAATTTAATTGAAAACATTATCGATATTCCTTAATGTCCTTCATCACATTTATTAACTGAACCATCTGATAGATGCTACTCTTTTGATCATATTTAGGCTCAAACAAAACTCGAGACACTGACGACCACCAACAAAAATAAAAATAAATAACACACACATTCATCCACATTAAACACAAAACACCTTTGCGGTTCCAATGATCAGTGATCATTGTGAAAAATAGTAGCAGTGTCCCGTTTCCCACTCGCCACTACAACAAAAACAACAGCAATAATAATAATAGTAACTACAATGCTCCAGTTATGAATTGAACTGACGATCTCCTTTGACCCAAGTATGTTCTATAACTATAACTCCAGAGTCTTTAACTTAGCGGATCTTACTCATTATGCGCTCACGTGAGAGAGACCATCCAACCAGCAGCATTTGCCATCACGTGACCAGAAGTTGTGAGCAAAAACAAAGTTCTCTTCGTAGTCTCTGCTACAGTTAGTTCAGTTCAAGTGAAAGAAACAAAACGAGAATCTAACGTAATTAAAAAGTTGGTCAAAGGACGGGCAACAATTACCATTTTTGTACTTTCACCACGCAGCAGCCGTTCCCAACGGTTTTGAAAATGTCTTGTTTTCCACTCGTGCTTTTTACTTTCATTCTGGACTAATTCGGCTCCCGACTTTTAAGAAAGCCTTCCAGTTTGACAGGATCATCAAAGAAGTTATGTTCATGGCCTTTGGTTATTTTCCTTTGTGTGCCAGAGACATGCCGAGTTCATAGTGGAAAAAATCCAGGTGAACATCACGCACAGAGTTGCTCTTTTCCTCTGGCCCAAATTCAACAGACTGAGGATGATGTCTGCTGTAGAGATATCTGACGTACATGCCCACGTTCACACCCGACTCTTGCCTGTGGAGGAAGATGCTGCAGCGGCTGACAGTGCAATGAGCAGTACTGGCTTCAAGTGAAATGGTGGAAAGTCAACGGATTGGTTTACCCAAAACTAGCCAGACTGGCAAGATCTGTGCTCTGCATTCCAGCAAGCAGCAGCAGCAGTGAGCGGGTGTTCAGTGCAGCTGGTCGACTGATAGAGCAGAGGAGGACCGCTCTGAAACCAGCAACTGTGGATGCAGTCTTGTTCTTGCATGACAACATGTAGAACCATGTAAGTAGGCTATAGCTTTGTAATTGATATGCAATTATATAATGGTAACATTTATGTACAGCAGGCAGCATATAGCCTCGGCCTCATCAATTCCCCACACTTCATCTACAGGCTCATACACAGGCAGGAGGCGACCATCAGAACTGACATCAACCTGGAGTGTTTCAACTGCGCAGTTTAATAACACTTTTAATTTAGTCTAATCCAACGTTACTTTGTTAATGTTTTAGATCATTGTTAACAATCTAGTTTTTTAGGGACATTAAGCAGCGGATGTGCACTACGTTAATATCTTTAAAAATATTTATTTTGTTTTTTAAAATTATATATATTCTGAAACCTTGTTAAAATATATAAGAGTAGTAGACTCCTAGGCCATCCAAAGTTCATTCTTGTTCATTGTCTGTGTTCACCATTGTTCACGTTTTTTTACGTTTCATTTGGATCCATTTGCGATCCATTCCATTCTGAATAAACAAACAACGCAGTTTACTTACTTCATCTTTGTTGCATTATTCATTAAGATAATTCTAAACACATTTCTTCAGTTCAAACAACTCGGAATTGTAGCTGAGAACGTCAGTTATAACAGCCCACGTATTAAAAACATGTCGGGTTTAAATCGGGCTCATAATTCCAGTTAATGTGTCGGTCCGGGCCGGGCTCGGACACAACGTGCACGGGGTCGGGTCGGGCTCTAGTCAGACAGCATCCAGTTTACTGATGACGGTCATGTAATTATGTAATTTAGAGCGAAACACGTAACTTTGTCACTTTCCAGGATGTTTGGTGGGTCAGTATCTCAATCACTACACATTATAACAACATCATATGATCATAAACTGTCCGCGGGTTTAGACTGACAGGGAACACCGGAGGGAACACCGAACCCGGCTGGTCGGCCATCAGTCCCTTTCTTACTGCCAGACTAAACTCTGTGTCTTGAGTTATCGTTAACGTTTAGCCACCGCAGCTGCATCTTCTTAATAATGCAGCTCGGGTGGGGATTGAAGAAGAGACGTCGCCTGCGACCTGATGCAGCACCTGAACTGAGACTCAGCAAACAGAAATATTACGAGACGAAATGTAATAACGTTATTTCATCTGGTCTCGTTTTGGTCAACGAAAATGAAGAGATACTTTAGCAGAGTTTTTATTTTGTAAACCATGTTTAGTCCCGTTTTTATTCGTCAACAATATTGCATTATATATTTGATTATAGTTTTCGTCACATGACCACCATTTACGCTGCGTCTCGTCTCGTTTCCGTCACGTGATAAAGGTTCGTTAACGACGATATTTAGTCATAATTTTCGTTGAGGAAAGCAACACTAGTTGCCATCTTTTAATACTACCACTGAAAGAAACATATAATGTCTGTACAGTATCATAGTATTCTTTTACTTTGGACACATTGTGGCATGCATCGTTCAGGACCAGGTGTAGATTGTGAGCAGCACAGTGAATATAAACACATTTGGTTCTCTGTCCACAACCCAGAGTGTGCACCACTCATTGTGGCTGCAGCATCGTAACTCTGTCCTCTGCATTTATTTACAGATGTTCCCTTCTTCTCTAAAAGTCCAACAATCTCTTTCTCCAAACCAGATGCACTTTGATGGTGGACTGCATGGAAACCCATGAAACTTTCATGTGTTTTCACCTCTAATGGATTATCATGCTCATCTTTAAGAATAGTGACGTATCGGATCACCTGACTGAGTTGATCTACTTTAGAAATATCTTGAGTTGTGTCCGTTATTACAGAAGAAAATTCTGCTTCATAGATTTCTTTCACTATTTCGTCTTGAACTTTTTGTGCCATAATAGAGATCATTTTGTTTGGAATTTTTGGGCTTAAGTATTTACTTTTACTTTTACTAGTAATGAACCTCTGTAATACAGGGTCATACCGGCCAAGAAGTTCTATAACGGACAAAAAGTTTCCGTTGTTTATTTCTCCCAATCTCTCACGATCTGCACAGAAAGCAGAGTTACTGGATGCAACTGTCAAGGTAACGCCAACAATACCTGTCAGTACCTCTGAAGTTGACTTCATTTTTATATTCTGAGGAAATTTGCTCATTGATTGTAAGATTTTGCTGCCACATATCAAACGTTACACAAGCTGCCAGGTGAGAACGGGCATGTTGGTGTTCTCTGATCTTTCTGGATAGTCCTTGTTGGTCATTAATTCCAGTTGTCCAGGCCAAATTATGACACACTGATTTCCTCTCACCAAAAAGCCAACAGGACTCACAACAGACATGATCCATTTTTGGGGAGTAACACAACCATTTGCGTGGTATCTTTGTACCTTTCTCTGATATTCTCATGTAATACTCATTGGAAAAACACCTCCCTTTGTATCTCTAGGATACAGACCTTAAACTCTGCATGGTCCCTGCCTCAAAATATACTTTGTCACATTTGCATCTGTAATATCTACAGGAAATCAGCCCTGTCACTGGGGTAAGACATGTCAGTTTTAAGAGCTGATTCTGGGTTAATTTGAGATGCAGAGCTATCTGAGGCTCTCGTTGCTGCTGTCCGAAGGTTTTTCTGGCTGGTTGGTTGGTTGTAGATCGGGGCACTCTGGGCTCTCCATCAACTGATACTGAAGCAGGAGGATGCTCTCCCTGAACTAATGTTGATGCCGTGAGGCTTTCCCTGTCCTGGCTCTGCAGCTGCGAGATGCACGGTGGACTCCTCATCTGACAGTAACACTGAGGTGTCTCCCTCATCTATAATGTACCCTGTCTGTTGATCACTGTCTTTACAATCAGGCTGCCCTGTTTCATCCCCGTCAACCTCGCTGTTGCTTTCTACATCCTCCTGGCCGGCTGTGTGTGGCTGTGTCACTATAACATTTCAGAAAAAAAGTTGTAAACTAACATGCCGGTTAATATTTTCATCATAGCTTGTATTTTTATTTATGAAACCTGTCCTGTATTTATGACTCTAGTGTAGCAGGCAGTATGTCTGTAGGCTATAGCCCTTTTTGTACCTAATTATAAAGACAAATTATCCGTAGGTTAGGCTATATGAAAGCCATAACATGACATTATTCTGATTATGAAAAAAAACTCAGCATAACTAACTAACTTCACACAATTACGCTGATTATTTAACACTGTCGGTAACTTTAGCTGTCTAGTAAACACTCAGTGTGTTTACATGACACTCAAGAAAACCGAATTACTGCGTTAGTCTGACTATGAACGGATATTTATGATGCATGTATACTGACTAAAATTGGACCGGATCGGATTTCTCATAGTCGAATTAAAGCACCCAGATTATTGATTGATAGTCGCATTACTCCTGCATGTATACCTTCCAGCGGATCGGATCGGATTTTGCGTTCTGCGCAGGCGTGAGATTTTTTCCCCGGGGCCGTGAGCCGGAAGTAGACGGACGGCGGCGGCGTTTTTTCCTCCGAAATCACCGCAAGAAGGAGAGAAAGAGCTCCATTGTGCATCTAGTTTGTGTAATTATCATGTACACCATATATGAAATGTACAAAGATGTAGCTTCGTCTCGCTCTTCGTACGCCATCTTTCTGGAATGCCGAGGCAGCTGGTGACGTAAAGAGGTCAGCCGGAGGTGTTTCTGTTACCACTAGTTGAAATGGGTACAGCGCCACCTAGCGTACCGGGGTATGACATGCTCCGGCCCAATAATTCCATTTTCTCACCGGCATGTATACTCGGATAATTGCAGTTGTCTGATTGAGTAGCAGAGTGGAACTATGGCTGTAATCTGACTCAGCTGTGCATGTAAACGCACTGACTGTCAGCTATATGAGACTACTCACCTGTCATACTGTATCCTTCACGTCTGACACCATTTACCGTTCCAAATATAGTTGTTATTTTCGGAAGCTTGGCAGTAAATTCATCAGATTTTTTGGGGGCACTGCTTTGATTGTTTCATTTTCAAAGTGTCTCTGACCGTGGTGCTGCACTGTCACTGAGCTGTCACTGATTTGAATTTCCTGCCTAACGCATCAATTGGACCAAAAGTCTCTGACATATCAAAGAAAACTATGGACCAGTAAAGTTATTATCTTAAATATTTGTTGTATTTTTATGCTCAAAATACCGACAGTCATGACGTGAACCCTACAAAAAAAAAAAAAAGATGGTTGTTTTACAGGCGGGGCCCATATGGGATGCGGGGCCCAGGGCCACAGATTATATTTGTATTTATAGTTCACTGTTGAATGTGTGCACTTTCACTTGCACTTAAAGTTAATTAAGCTGCACAAAATCTTTAAATGTTGTTACTGATATGCAGTGTTGGGGAGTAACGAATTACATGTAACGACGTTACGTAATTTAATTACAAAATTTACGTAATTGTAATCCATTACATTACTGGGAGAAAATATGTAATTAAATTACAGTTGCTTTTGGAAATTTCAATGATTACAACTTAAGTTACATTTGAAAAATCACAGCAAAAGCTCGGATTTATCAAATAGTTTTTCGCCCCCCTGGATTCATGTTTGTTTTTAGTTTTTTTCATATCAACATCCTCCTTCAAAAAACTGACGCTTGTGATTGGCTCTCTCTGGTCATGTGCCATTCGACTCAACCGACAAACCGCACGGCGGCAGTCAGACTCAGCAGCAACAGTGTCGGCGGCGCACAAGATGTTCCTGGGCTGGAAATACAAAAAACACTTCATACAGACAGAAGCCAGGCTTCCCTGTATTACAAAGGTGGCTCTCTTTTAACCCGGCTAGATCACCATGGTAACTTGTGCTTAGCTCATAACCTGGTCCCGACCAGGTTCTGTTCAGAGTTTAATCATAAAATCATCTGTTTCACTATTTATCTCATTTACAGCTGGCGTCACCTTTACTTTGAAAGTCCAGTGGAGCTGGATCAGAACATTTGTACGGAGGGAGAGATCGCGCTGATCCGCTGCTGGTTACTTTCTCTCTGAGCGTCTCTACAGATGTTCAGCTGAGGGGAAACGCTGCTCAGCTGATGATCCGACTCGCGTCAGGAGGTCATTTATTAGACTATAGCCTGTTTACTTTATATACAGTCAGTCACCACTGAAAGAAGTTGTGCGCTCGCAGCAGGACAGATAATTTAACTTAATGTGGCCATGAATAAATTAATTGTTTCGCCTGTTATGTGTTGCCCAAACGCAGTAAATCTTGAGTAGGTCTACTCTGTTTTCTCACATTTAAAAAGGTCTTTGTACAGAGACAACATGAGATTTGCTTGTAGCTACAGCACCTAAAAAACCCACTGTAACCTATTTTCATACGCACACCAGCCTCGCTTTCAATAAAACACACACTGGCATTTTATAATTGCGATCAGTGAAATATATGAAAACAATATAAAACACAGTTTAAAACAACAGTTGTTGTTGCTCTAAAGCTTCATATTTAAAAACAGCTCAATGTAGAGCTGTCAGAAATTAAAATCAGCCTCCTCTTGTCATATTTGCAGCAACACTGTTGCTTCAGGCTGTGATCAGGCTTTTTTGTATCGCTCATACTCTCTCCATTAAAACAACCTGCTCCTCTTGGCTGAAATCAGCCCGTTGTGGCTCCACTTAGTGAGGAAGTGAGCCTCCTTCAGTACAGGCTGAAGGTCAGACTCATAATATATGGTTAAACCTTTGAACTACTAAATACTTTTGAAGTTGTTTTTGACTTATATGTAGTCCCCTTTATAATTAATGGTAATTCAAGCGTATCCATCCATGTTCAAAGATATTTGAAGCCTTGCTGCCTATTAATTCTCCCATTGACCTCAGTCATCATCAGAACAGTTGCCCCCCCCCTGAGAAATATGTCAGGAGCCGCCACTGTTCAGTGATTAAATTCATTTATGTGTCACAGAAATCTTTTGAATTTGAGGTTCAGTATTTTCTGATCAGACATCTGACACAGAGGGTCTATTGTTATTATCAATATCATAACACAGCAGTGACATGGTGAAAATTAGATTTAATATTAGTGTATTGATAATCCTCTGCAGTCAGTGTGGAGTGAAAAGTAGTTTGGATGAGCGGTTCATCAAGCAGCAAAACCAGAGGCCAAGAAATCAGACAGGCACAATTTGAACAGGCAATAAACTAGTCTGAAGAAAGAGGTGTAACTCTAGTGTTTGTGCCAAAACCCTCCTGGTTGCTGACCTCCATCGCTTCTTCTCATTTTCCTCTCTTCACTTGTAACTCTTGGCTTAGTGCTATGTTACATTTTCTCCGTAACTGAACTGAACAACTGGAGGTGGAGTAAACAAAGCAGACCTACTGACATTAAACCATCTACAATCCAGATACAGAGTACAAGGGAGGACGGGAGAGGACGGGAAGCGTGACTCAGCGTTGTTCACTCCAAAACAAAACCCGAAGAAATGGGACCAAAAAAGATTCCCACAACTGAAGAAGTCGAAGAATTTAAACGATCGCTCAACTTTCTAGCAGAAGAGATTACGGCAGTCAGGACACAACAGAAAACGATACTGGACTTGGTAGTTGAAGTCAAGGCACTGAGACAACAAAACACAGAGAAGGAAAAAAGGATCGCCATTCTGGAGAACCGGGTGGCCGATTTGGAGTACACGAGGATGAATGACATCATTGTCTCCGGAATGGAGATAAAACCTCGGAGTTATGCCCGAGCAGTGACGGGGATGATGAACAGAGAGGAAATCACGGAACGAGACTTCCGTGGAGAAACAGGTGACAACTTTCCTTCAGTCTAAGGGGATTGAAGTGGACAGCAACAGCATAGAAACTGGCCATCCTCTCCCCCGGAAAAACAAGACAGATAAACCGGCCATAATAATGCGCTTCACGAACAGAAAACACAAAACTGCGCTACTGAGACAAGGAAGAAAGTTGAAGGGGTCAGATGTCTATCTCAATGAGCACCTGACGAAAAGGAATGCGGATATTGCCAAAACAGCACGTTTTTTGAGGAGGCAGAAGAAAAGCCAATCTACATGGACCGCAAACTGCAAAATCTACATAAAGTTGAACGGATCACCAGAAGAGGCTAAAGTGCTCATTATCAGAGACATTCAGGAACTGGATAAATACAACTGAGTTCAAAAGAACAACACAAAAGGACAGTACAAGGTCTGGGAACAACATAAAAGAGTGATTATACATCACAGATAACAATGACGAGCTCTGACAGATATCAGTCATCTCCAATTGGAGATAACAGACAGGAACAGCAACAAATGTGGAATAAAAAATGTGAAAAAATGGAATTTAAAACTTTCGAATATACAGAACACAAACTACAAGACATGGAAAATGAAACTGATCCTGAAAATAACTTCTACAACAGTTCACATAACCAGTGTGAATACTACACTGAAGAACAATTTAAGACGAGTGTAAAAATGGATGGAGTAATTTCAATAATTCATTTCAATAGTAGGAGTCTCAATGCAAACTTTTCAAATATACAATATTGTTTAAAAGAATTAGATAAGAAATCTACTGTAATAGAAATCTCTGAGACTTGGCGTAATGAGGAGCAAGCAGCAACAGTTGAGCTTGAGGGATATGAGAACTTTTATATTAACAGGAATGAGAAAAAGGGTGGTGGAGTAGCTCTATACATGGATAGAAATTATAATAGTAAATTAGTGAGAAAAATGTCAATTGCTATAGATAGTCTTATGGAGTGGAGTTCACTGTGGAAATGAATATTGAGAAATTGAAAAATATGACTATAAGCTGTGTATATAGAACACCAGGATCATGCATTGATACCTTCAGGGAAAAGCTATTGGAATTGTATGCTGATACAAATAATAAGAAAATGCTTTTTGTTTGTGGAGACTTCAATATTGATCTGTTTAACACATTTGAAAATAATTCAACTGCAGAATTCATAAATGCAATGTACACTATGAGTCTATATCCCTCAATCACTAGACCTACTAGAGTTACAAAACATAGTGCTACACTAATTGATAACATATTTACCAATGTAATTGACAGAAAAATAGTAAGTGGGCTACTTATAAATGATATAAGCGATCATCTGCCAGTTTTTACAACTCTCCAAAGCAGTACTAGGACTAAAACAGATTGTAAAACTACTATATTAACTAGACACAAAACAGAAGCTGCAATTAATTCTCTCAGAAATGATCTAACACATCAAAACTGGAACAAAGTTTATGTGGAAGATGTTGATGAAGCATATGAGTCATTCTTGTCCACAATAACTGTTCTCTATGAAAAATATTGTCCTCTAATAAAGATTTGCTGAGAAACCACGGTTAACTAAGGGAATACAGAAGGCATGTAAGAAGAAAAATCAGTTATATACAGACTTTTTAAAGAAAAAAACAACTGAAGCAGAGAATATCTATAAGACTTATAAAAACAAACTGACAAGAATTATGAGGAGCAGCAAAAGGGATCACTACAGTAAATTATTGGAGAATAACAAGAGTGATATTAAACAAACATGGAAGGTACTGAATGAGATAATCAAACAAAAAACTGCAAAACCAGAATACCCAAATTATTTCTTGGTAAAGAACAATAGATTCATTGACATGAATTTAGTTGCAAATGGATTTAATGATTTTTTTGTTAGTGTTGGTCCTGGTCTGGCTAATGATATTGTAAGGAATGATAGTAGAGATGATCTTGGAAGTGCTGACTTAACAGTAAATGAATCGATGTTTATAAGGGGAACAAATGAAAATGAAATTATTGAAATTGTAAAGTCATTTAAGAGTAAGAGGTCCACAGATTCGAATGATATTGATATGTTTATTATTAAAAATATTATTGAGTGTGTGGTGAAACCTCTGACACATATTTGCAATCAATCTCTAAAAAAGGGAATATTTCCTAAAAACATTAAAATAGCAAAGGTCATACCAATATATAAGACTGGAAATAGACATGAACTGTCAAATTTCAGACCTGTCTCTTTACTGCCACAATTTTCAAAAATACTAGAAAAAATCATGTATAGCAGATTAAATGATTTCATCACAAAACTCTATCTTGCACTATCTTGGTTTGGCAGTTATCTGGAGAATAGGCATCAGTACGTACAAATGAATAACAACTTCAAATCTCAACTTCAGAAGGTCAGTTGTGGGGTTCCCCAGGGTTCAGTACCGGGACCAATGTTGTTTATTTTATATATAAACAGCATATGTAAGGTCTCTAAGTTATTAAAAACTATTGTGTTTGCAGATGATACAAATCTTCTCTAGTGGCAATAACTTGGAACAACTCATGGCTACAATTGAGATGGAGTTAAAAAAACTAAAGTGATGGTTTGATTACAACAAGCTAACATTGAACCTAAATAAAACAAAATGTATAATCTTTGGAAATCGACCAATAAATTCAAATAAGAAACTCATGATAAACAATGTTGTCATTGAAAGAGTGTCTGAAATCAAATTTCTTGGAATAATAATTGATAATAAATTGTGCTGGAAGCCACATATAAAATATATCAAAACTAAAATATCAAAGTCAATTGCAGTACTATACAAAGTTAAAGATTTTCTAAACCAAGTATCACTATACACCTTGTACTGCTCCTTCATACTTCCATATATAAGCTACTGTGTGGAGGTGTGGGGTAACACGTACAAAACAAATACTAAACAAATCTTTATTCTTCAAAAAAGAGCCATACGAATTGTAAATAAAACCACTTACAGAGAAACAACGAATCCATTGTTTATCAAGTTAAAAGCTCTAAAATTTTACGATTTGGTCAATTTCAAAACAATTCAAATTATGTATAAAGCCAAAAACAAATTATTACCCAGTAGTATTCAAGAGTTGTTTCAATTTAAAGAAAATCATTACAGCCTGAGGGGAAACGATATATTCAAGAAACAATTAGTAAGAACAAACACAAAATATCATTGTATTACAGTCAAAGGAGTTACATTATGGAATAATTGTAACAAGGAACTGAAAACATGTACATCTTTAAATAAGTTCAAACGAATGTTCAAAGACAATATACTGAATGGATACCGGATGGAATAGGATGCATAGGTTGTTTTGTTACTTAAGTACATTCTATTTATTATTTATGTGATCTGAATTTTTGATTTCACAAGAATCTATCTATAAATACAAGGAACCTCTGTCTGTGTGTGTGTGTGTGTGTGTGTGTGTATGTGTGTGTGCCTCAAATATCTCTGCGGATCAGGATCAGACTGACCTGAGAGTTTCAACATGGCTGCTGCGTGGTTCAATGGTGTGATATTTCGCATTTGTTTGGACTGCAGTGATACCGTTAATAAATTATTTCATAAATGCTTTACAAATTCCACGAGCATTGTCCACCGGAACCACTACAGTCACGTGCGCACCAGAGCCAATCACTGCACACCGTGGCCACGCGTGCACCAGAGCCAATCACTGCAGAGCCCACCGCGACCCCCGACCTTAAGAAACAAGCAGATTTATACCTGCAGCGGCGCGAGCTGGACCGGGATTTTGCGGGCGGTTCGGTCCCGTTCTGTTCTGTTCCGTGCATCTAAACTGACTGTTGTGGATTAATGAGATTAAACGAGTCCGGACCGAGTCTGTTCGGGTCTGAGGAGATCCGGAGACGCGCGGACAACAAAGTGGAATCAGATCTGTGGATGTTCGTGTGTAGCTAGCCACTAGCTAGCAGCTAGCCGCTAGCCGCTAGCTACACGGCCCACCTCCCGAGGCGACGGACCGGAAGCATCGGCACGTCCAAAACCGGATCTAGGGTAAATAATGTCCGCCACGCTTTTTCGCGAACATCGCCGTCACGTTTGCTTTGTGTCTGGTGCAGGAAGAAACGGTAAAAACAGGCTTTTGTCACGAAAGTGTCCAAGCAGCAAGTTTGGTTGTTGAGGAACAGGAAGTTGCGGGAGGGACCTAGGCGGATGATTGACATGCAACGACGGTCGGTGTGTGTGAGAGTTGAGAGATTTGTGACATTTAGCGTGTTTGGAGTGTGTAGATAGTGTGTTATTTAGTGTTTGGTGTAGTGTGTTTAGTGTGTAGTGGAGTCGTTTTTTTGTTTAATGAGTCAGAATAATGAGGAGAAGCTGAATGTGGAGCAGGCAGTGCAGCTCTTCATTCAGCTGGAAGGAGCACAGGCAGACCTGAGCACTGCCTGCATTTAAATGTAAATAGTTACATATAACTTTGTAAATTTTTTAAATGTATGCACACATTTAGATAAACAACAGTTTTCTACTCGGATTTCATGTTTTTTTTGTGATTTTAGGTCCATTGTGTTAATACAGTATGTCAAAATAAAAAAAATAACACATGTGAGGTTGTGCTGAAAATAATGACACCAAGTAAATAGCTTTTAAGATGAAATATAATGGCAAAATCAAAAATAGTCAAAAACAGCCAATTATACCCTGGAATATCAGATTTCACAACAAACCTAAATATCCCTGACGCCCCACCTTTAAACACAGCCTCATTTGGCCATCCATGAAAAAGCTCCTTAACCTCCCACTTTTTTATAGGAGTACACTTTTCTTACGGGCACTGCACTAGTGATTATAAAGTAAAAAAATGAAATATAGATTTTAAAAAAAGGAGTAGGACTAGATAAGTCCACACCTGCTTCCTGCTCCTTTTCGGACATGAAATATTTGTTAGCTTTTTTCTGGTGGGATTTAATGATTTGCTGTATGCCTGATGTTTTCAAAGCTTGTTTGTTTTGGTATTATTATTATTATTATTATTATTATTATTATTATTATTATTAATATTATTTATTTTATTATTTTTTTAAACTTATTTATTATCTTATTTTGTCTTTAACATGTCCGAATAAACAAATAAACAAAAAAAAAAAAAGAGTTGCACACTGACTGTCTGTGGCTGAAGCAGGACTCTTCATACCTGAGAGTGTCCAGTCTGCAGCCTTGATCCTCCAGTCGAGCAGTCAGTTGCTTCACTCCTGAGTCTCCTGGATGGTTGTAGCTCAGGTCCAACTCTCTCAGATGGGAGGGGTTGGAGTCCAGAGCTGAGGCCAGAGAAGTACATCCTTCCTCTGTGATCAGACAGCCTGAAAGCCTGCAGACACACGAAATAACACACATCACAGATCACATGAAGGTCCTGATGGTTCAGTGCACATCTGTGTTTAAGGGTTTAACGTTTATCATATTCATCATCTTAGTTGTCGCTAATTCATTAATCAGCACTAATACAGAGTGTAACTGGAACTGATGGAAATGCCATTAGTTTTGCAAATATTCAGTCATGCACGTCAAGTCAGAGGATCACGAAAGTAAGTAAAGTTCATCATGAGGTGAGCATGAATGTAAAATCCACATGACAAGCCATCCAATGGTTGTTGAGATATGCAAGTCAGAATAGACTGACTGACCCACATTTTATCATTGGTCATTGGTTTTGTATTGTTACTTTGATGAGTGAATGATCTGTTAAGTTGTCAGACTGTGAACACTATCAGAACATCACACTCCTGTCCACACAGATGTCATATCACCTCTGTTGTGGCGCTGTTACTACCTCTGTTGGAGGATCAGAGGTGGAATGAAACCATCCCTCCATTCTCCTCCATCCCCCATGATCCTCTGACATTTGATATATATTTTTTTTTACCATGTCTGGTCAAGACCAGCTCCATTTGTACATGAGTACTTGTTAGATGAAATAATGAAATAAATAATGAATCCTGACCTGAGAGTTTCAAGGACACAGTGTGGACTCTTCAGTTTAACAGAAAGTAGCTTCACTCCTGAATCCTGCAGGTTGTTGTTACTCAGGTCCAGCTCTCTCAGACTAGAGGACTGGGAGCTGAGAACTGAGGACAGAGCTTCACAGCTTCTCTCTGAGAGGTTACAGCCACTCAGTCTGAACAGGAAATAATAAATAAGAACACGGTAAAATGTTGAGTTTTAGTGAGACAGTATCAGTGTTTCAAACACTCCAAACTATTTTCAGTGTCATCTCCACATCTCCTCATATTGTCTTGAATACACCAGCCATTTCAAAGAGATACTTTATTAAATAACTACTGTTTACCAAAAACATATACACATGTCAAATACACTTTAAATGATATCAAATAAATGCAGTTTTCACAGAGAGACAGAGCGGTCAGATCACTCAGTGTCTCCTGAAGGTGTGAGTTTTGCGTATGTCACATAAACTATGTTGGAATGTGGTTCAATGCTTCTTAGTGTCTAAATACTTTTGGCACATGGTCTCTTTAAGTCCTACAAGCAAGAGGGTGTTTTAGCTGAGAATCAGTGAAATGATGAACTCAATCAGCATGTGTGTCGAAGTGTGGTTGTAAATGAAACATTGGGCCTAAATTCCATTTCTCCCACCATTGTAGGAGTCCACAGGAAAGACCCATCGAGTACGACTGTCTCTGTGAACCAGACCTTGTAATTTACAAATCAAATCAAGCACTGGATACCAACAAGCTCCCCATGTGGCTCAAAGGTGTACTGCAGATAGAAATCTTAAATTAAAGACTATGAAAGTCTGCAAATTTATGTGACAACCCAAAAATAAAATCCTCTAACCCAGTCTTCATGTTGTGCAGGAGCTGAATTAAAGTTATGTTGAAAGAAAACAAATTTGATTTCATTTTTTTTTTTTATATATGAAAGATTTCATAACAAACAGTAATCTGACCTCAAACGTTCCAGATTGCAGTGTGGACTCTCCAGTCCAGGAAACAGCAGCTTCACTCCTGAATCCTGCAGGTTGTTGCTACTCAGGTCCAGCTCTCTCAGACTGGAGGACTGGGAGCTGAGAACTGAGGACAGAGCTTCACAGCTTCTCTCTGAGAGGTTACAGCCACTCAGTCTGGATAAAGAATGAGCATAAAAAGAAAAATAATATTTATATTTGGGTAAGCAACAGCACATTTACTGCATTCTGAAGAAACTTCTCAAGACTTACAGAGCTTTGTTGGAGGCTTTGACCACAGGCAGGAGCCTCAGAAGAGCCTCCTCTGAAGCAGAGTATTTCTTCAGGTCAAACACATTCAGATCTTCTTCTGATGACAGTAAGATGAAGACCAGAGCTGACCACTGAGCAGGAGACAGGTAATCTGTGGAGAGACTTCCTGAACTCAGGGACTGTTGGATCTTCTCCACTAGAGAACGATCGTTCAGTTCATTCAGACAGTGGAACAGATTGATGCTTCTCTCTGCAGACAGATTCTCACTGAACTTCTTCTTGATGTACTCGACTGTTTCCTGATTTGTCTGTGAGTTACTTCTTGTCTGTGTCTGCAGACCTCGCAGGAGATTCTGATTGGTCTGCAGTGAAAGACCCAGGAGAAAGCGGAGGAACAAGTCCAGGTGTCCATTTGGACTCTGTAAGGCCTGGTCCACAGCACTCTGGTAGAGACATGTCTCTGCAGATTGATGGTCTGCTGTTTCTTCTTCTACCAGCAGATTGACTCCAGAGTTGATGAATGTCAGATGGACATGAAGAGCAGCCAGAAACTCCTGAACACTCAGATGGATGAAGCAGAACACCTTGTCCTGGTACAGTCCAATCTCCTCTTTAAAGATCTGTGTGAACACTCCTGAGTACACTGAGGCTGCTCTGATATCGATGCCACACTCTGTCAGGTCTGATTCATAGAAGATCAGGTTTCCTTTCTGCAGCTGATCAAAAGCCAGTTTTCCCAGAGATTCAATCATCTTCCTGCTCTCTGGAGTCCAGTGTGGATCTGTCTCAGCTCCTCCATCATACTTGACCTTCTTCACTTTGGCCTGAACCACCAGGAAGCGAATGTACATCTCAGTCAGGGTCTTGGGCAGCTCTCCTCGCTCTCTGGTCTTCAACACATCCTCCAGAACTGTAGCAGTGATCCAGCAGAAGACTGGGATGTGGCACATGATGTGAAGGCTTCGTGATGTCTTGATGTGGGAGATGATTCTGCTGGCCTGCTCCTCCTCTCTGAATCTCTTCCTGAAGTACTCCTCCTTCTGTGGGTCAGTGAACCCTCTGACCTCTGTCACCATGTCAACACACCCAGGAGGGATCTGATTGGCTGCTGCAGGTCGTGTGGTTATCCAGAGGCGAGCAGAGGGAAGCAGTTTCCCCCTGATGAGGTTTGTCAACAGCACATCCACTGAGGTGGACTCTCTAACATCAGTCAGGATCTCAGTGTTGTGGAAGTCCAGAGGAAGTCGACACTCATCCAGACCGTCAAAGATGAACACAACCTGGAACTCTTCAAAGCTGCAGATTTCCTTAGTTTCAGTGAAGAAGTAATGAACAAGCTCCACCAAGCTGAACTTTTTCTCTTTCAGCACATTCAGCTCTCTGAAAGTGAATGGAAATGTGAACTGTATGTCCTGGTTGTCTTTGTCTTCAGCCCAGTCCAGAGTGAACTTCTGTGTTAAGACTGTTTTCCCAATGCCAGCCACTCCTTTTGTCATCACTGTTCTGATTGGTTCATCTCTTCCAGGTGAGACTTTAAAGAAGTCTTCTTGTCTGACTGTTGTTTCTGGTCTGTCTGGTTTCCTGGATGCTGTTTCAATCTGTCTGACCTCATGTTCATCATTGACCTCTGCAGTCCCTCCCTCTGTGATGTAGAGCTCTGTGTAGATCTGATTCAGAAGGGTTGGGTTTCCTGCTTTAGCGATCCCTTCAAACACACACTGGTACTTCTTCTGAAGGTTAGATTTGAGTTTACGCTGACAAACTGCAGAATGACTTTCTAAATAAACACACAACAAACAAGCTCATGAAGTTATTTTTAAAGACAATAACACAATTTCCTTCCCCTAAAGATTGTATATATGAACAGATTCATCATCATCATCAGACTTCAGTAAAAGTCTCATTGATCCATCATTTTAAATCTTTAAAGAAATCCTCTTACTGCTCTGCAGACGGTCAGCCAGCTCCTCCTGCTTCATTCTCCTCAGGAAGTGAAGTGTGATCTTCAGAAATGCCTCTCTGCTGCTCCTCCTCTGCTCTTCATCCTCACCGTCCTCCCTCTGACTCTCTGGGTAGCATTCTGGGTAATCTGAACTCAGAACCTTCTGGACCTTCTTCAGCTCGTTCTTCACAAAAGTGACAATGTTCTCCTCCAGCAGCTGAAACAGAATATTATGTGAATGACAACGTTTAACATCATGGAGCCAAACATCAGATCCATGTTGGACAGATTCACCACTGGTCTGTAAAGTGCAGCATGGAGATTATTGTGAACAGACTGGATGTAAAAGTAGTTGTTGTTCATGTACAGACCATAAATATGGAGTCCAGGTGTGTCTGATGCTGCTGGACAGACGGACCTCTGGGAACCTCTGAGCTCTCCTGGTCCACTCTGTGGAGGAATCATGAAGAATCAGTCACATTGTGTCTGTCCACTCAGAGACAAACACAAGCTGAAGTTCCTTTGAGTTAAAGTGTTGATGACATCATTGAATCAGATGGTTTCCTCTGACATCACAGTGTTGGTCGTACTGCTGATCCCACTGTGAATCAACAGTCAGTCAGTTTACTGGGTTGGTTCAGCAGCTTGTCTGGTTTAGTCCCTCCAGCTCTTATTGACCCGTTTAATACTGTGGACAGCAACACACAGCTAACACCAGTGGCGGACTGGCCATCGGGAGCACCGGGACGCCTCCCGGTGGCCTGACGGTCATCCTGGCCTGACTTGAACAGTCACCGGACTGAGTGGACTGACTGGAGTTACCGGACGCCCGGGCCAATAAAATCAATCCATCTGGTCACGAAATGACGCCGCTCAGCGACCTGTCGGTGTCACACAACAATCAATTAGCTCCGCTGTCTTCACTCTAGTAGTCGAGAGAAATGGAGGGACAGAAGAAAAGGAAAGGTGGAGCAGAGAGAGAGAGGGACAGAAAACGGAAAGACCTTGCCACAGACGCAACGAAATGTTGCAAAATAAGTGACATGTTCACCAGGAGGGAAGGTCAGTCAAAAACGCTATAACTTTCATTGCGTTTATGGTTCAATCACCGTCACCACCGCAGACTGTGTGTCTCACGGAGGCTTAATTCCATCCAAGCAACAATAGTGGAAGTCACATGCGCCGCCCCAGCCCCCTCCACACACACACACACACACACGGCCCGACAATCAATCCAGAATACCTAGAGATGAATGAAAATATGATTTTGTTGCATAATGTTTGAGCCACTACAGGATAGTTTATACATGCTGAAATAATACATCATAATTAAATACAGCTAGCTTTTTTGTTTAATCTTAATCTATTAGGCTGCAGCTTTGTGGCAGTTTTCTTTATTGTAATTCTTCACCATAAATGATAGTTTGACTATCATTATAATATATACAAGCTCTATATAGTACAACTATAAACTTTATAGGCTGTGTTCACAGACACCTGTCTTTCTGGGTTGTGTGTGCAATCATTAATAATATAAAATCAATCAATGAATATATATATGTATACACAGAGAAGTGTGTGTGTGTGTGTGTGTGTGTGTGTGTGGTGACCATTGAGCCAAATAATTACACATTGCTCAAATGTAAACAGCAGTGAAATCAACTTAAACATGGCCTGTTCTTGCGTTTTTCCTTGCAAAGGTGGAGAAGGAAGCAGCAGCAGCACTGGTACCACAGGTGCTCCTGCAGAACTGGAGAGTGTCGATACACAGTCAGAAACAGAGCAGGACCTCCCAGGTACCACTTAAGAGCACACAGAGTATGCTTTTAGATTAATAGGTGATTTATTAATGAAACTATCAGTAGGAGTGTAATCAGGAGGTATACAATTGATGACTGCATAATATGTAATACAAGTTTATGATCAGGCTATACTTGCAATGTCAATCTCATTCTGCAGAGCAACCAGAAGTAGAAGTTGAGGAAGAGAGAGAGAGAGAGGTTCAGAGTCCAGCACAGGGGAAAATTCTTTTAACTATCAAATAGGGTTAGAATACACAACTAGAGGTATGGTGGTCTGCATGAGAAGGGTGGCCTGGAATGGCATCAAATTCCCGGCCTGAATTATTATCCCAGTCCGCCACTGGCTAACACAAGCTAGCTGGATGCTAACTGTCAATAAACTTGTTTACAATTGAGATTCCAACATTGGAGAATGAAAAAAATATTCATTATGTCTTTTTGTTTATATTATTTCTGCAATAAATTTGAATATTATATATATATTTATATAAATATTTAATATATATATATACATATTTAATTTGTCTGATTTGTGACCTGAAAGTCATTTATTGACTTTTTTGTGTTTTGCTTTTGTGTGATTAACGACACAACGGCCTAAATATGAAGATGAATTGATCATTTTTAATATAAACTATATTCATGTAGACATGAGTTGAAATACTTTGAGATGGTGACATCTTACAACCTGGGAGTTCACCTGAACAATAAACTGGACTGGACTGATCACACAGCAGCTACATATAAGAAAGGTCAGAGCAGACTGTATCTGCCGAGGAAGCTCAGGTCCTTTGGACTGCAGGGACCTCCTGACCTCTTTCTATGACTCTGTGGTGGCATCAGCCATTTTCTATGGAGTAGTCTGCTGGAGCAGCAGCATCTCAGCAGCAGACAGGAGGAGACTTGATAAACTTATCAAGAAGGCCAGCTCCATCCTGGGATGCCCTCTTGACCCAGTGCAGGTGGTGGGAGAGAGCAGGATGATGAACAAGCTGTCATCACTGCTGGTGCAGGAGTCCAACCTGCAGGTCACTGTCACAGCACTGGGCAGCTCCTTCAGCAACAGACTGATACACCCTCAGTGTGTGAAGGAGAGGTATCACAGGTCCTTCAGCAACAGACTGATACACCCTCAGTGTGTGAAGGAGAGGTATCACAGGTCCTTCAGCAACAGACTGATACACCCTCAGTGTGTGAAGGAGAGGTATCACAGCTCCTTCATCAACAGACTGATACACCCTCAGTGTGTGAAGGAGAGGTATCACAGGTCCTTCATCGACAGACTGATACACCCTCAGTGTGTGAAGGAGAGGTATCACAGCTCCTTCAGCAACAGACTGATACACCCTCAGTGTGTGAAGGAGAGGTATCACAGGTCCTTCAGCAACAGACTGATACACCCTCAGTGTGTGAAGGAGAGGTATCACAGCTCCTTCATCAACAGACTGATACACCCTCAGTGTGTGAAGGAGAGGTATCACAGGTCCTTCCTGCTGCTGTCAGACTGTACAACCAGCACTGCTCCATGTAGACCTCACCCTGTACTCTGCACTGTGCAATAAGTCTGTTCAAACTCATTTCATCACCCATATTTATTATCTATATTTAAAAATCTGTATATTAAAATGTGTTGCTATTTTTTTATTTTTTTTGCACTATTCATGTAAATATGTATATACGTAGATTCTATTTGTCTTTCCTTTTTAATTATTTTGTCTATTTTGCTATTGCTCTGTTCTTGTAATATTCTTCTGTTGCGACAAATAAATTTCCCGTCTGCGGGACATTAAAGGATTTATGATTCTGAGTCTGATTCAAACTGGTGAAGAGTCTCAATAAACTTGTTTTCAATTGAGATTCCAACATTGGAGAATGAAAAAAATATTCATTATGTCTTTTTGTTTAAATTATTTCTGCAATAAATTTGAATCTGACACCAAAAAACTAAATTACTGGTTTGTTTTTCGTACAAACTTGATTTTGATGTTTAATTTGTCTGATTTGTGACTTGAAAGTCTTTATTGACTTTTTTGTGTTTTGCTTTTGTGTGATTAACGACACAACGGCCTAAATATAAAGATAATAATGAATTCATCATTTGTAAATATAAGATATATTCATGTAGACATGACATGTAGTAAAAAATAAAACCTAACGTCTGAGTTTCAAAGTGCTCCACGTAACTTTAGACGTATTTGTAACACTTTATTATTTGTTGCATGTTTAATAAATATTGTAAAACAGTAAAATGTTCTGCCTTCAGTTCATATCTTTGTCTCAAGTGTTTGATCTATATTTAAGAGATAAGAAAATAAGTCATTTGTTTTTATATATTTTAAATCTAATGTGCTGATATATCAGTCATCAGAGTTTTTTACTCTTCATATGGGTTTGGGTACCGGCCCCATGAGGTCCGGATGGGTCGGGCCCTTGTAACGTCAGATATAACACACAGCCCTTCCTCTCCTCAGCAGCAGGGTCAGATTTCAGCAGGAGGTGAGTCACTGCTGTTTGTCCACAGGAGGAACACTGTCCTGTCAGAGTTGTTTAGGGACGGACATGAAGAAATGTGAACCTGTCCTTTAATACTAATCCTGCTCTGACCTCCATCATCACTCTGAGAACATGAAGACCATCAGGACAACTGGTCAGACTGGATTTAATGAGGACAGACATCAACAGAGAGCAACAGGACAACAACTTACTGTCTGTCTGACACATGTTGTTGGGAAGATTACTTTGGAAATGTAGTTGGTTACAATTACAAGTTACCCTGTTGAAAATGTAATAGAAGTGTAACTATTTCAGTTACTTTCTCAAAGTAATGTAACTAATTATATTTGATTACATTATGATTACTTTTCTTAATTTTGAATGAAATCTCTCAACTGCTAACCATTTTCACATTTTAAGACCTATAGTGTGATAAACCTTTCAGTTCAAAGGTTTAACCATATATTATGAGTCTGACCTTCGGCCTGTACTGAAGGAGGCTCACTTCCTCACTAAATGGAGCCACAACGGGCTGATTTCAGCCAAGAGGAGCAGGTTGTTTTAATGGAGAGAGTATGAGCGATACAAAAAAGCCTGATCACAGCCTGAAGCAACAGTGTTGCTGCAAATATGACAAGAGGAGGCTGATTTTAATTTCTGACAGCTCTACATTGAGCTGCTTTTAAATATGAAGCTTTAGAGCAACAACTGTTGTTTTAAACTGTGTTTTATATTGTTTTCATATATTTCACTGATCGCAATTATAAAATGCCAGTGTGTGTTTTATTGAAAGCGAGGCTGGTGTGCGTATGAAAATAGGTTACAGTGGGTTTTTAGGTGCTGTAGCTACAAGCAAATCTCATGTTGTCTCTGTACAAAGACCTTTTTAAATGTGAGAAAACAGAGTAGACCTACTCAAGATTTACTGCGTTTGGGCAACACATAACAGGCGAAACAATTAATTTATTCATGGCCACATTAAGTTAAATTATCTGTCCTGCTGCGAGCGCACAACTTCTTTCAGTGGTGACTGACTGTATATAAAGTAAACAGGCTACAGCCTAATAAATGACCTCCTGATGCGAGTCGGATCATCAGCTGAGCAGCGTTTCCCCTCAGCTGAACATCTGTAGAGACGCTCAGAGAGAAAGTAACCAGCAGCGGATCAGCGCGATCTCTCCCTCCGTACAAATGTTCTGATCCAGCTCCACTGGACTTTCAAAGTAAAGGTGACGCCAGCTGTAAATGAGATAAATAGTGAAACAGATGATTTTATGATTAAACTCTGAACAGAACCTGGTCATACAGGGAAGCCTGGCTTCTGTCTGTATGAAGTGTTTTTTGTATTTCCAGCCCAGGAACATCTTGTGCGCCGCCGACACTGTTGCTGCTGAGTCTGACTGCCGCCGTGCGGTTTGTCGGTTAAGTTGAATGGCACATGACCAGAGAGAGCCAATCACAAGCGTCAGTTTTGGAAGGAGGATGTTGATATGAAAAAAACTGAAAACAAACATGAATCCAGGGGGGCGAACAACTATTTGATAAATCTGAGCTTTTGCTGCGATTTTTCAAATGTAACTTAAGTTGTAATCATTGAAATTTCCAAATGCAACTGTAATTTAATTACATATTTTCTCCCAGTAATGTAACGGATTACAATTACGTAAATGTTGTAATTAAATTACGTAACGTCGTTAAATGTAATTCGTTACTCCCCAACACTGCTGACACTTGTGCTTGTTTGAAATTAATGATCTCATCCTTTGACTGATTACTCTTGATAATATAGGTGACAACATCAGGAATAAACCTTCAGAGAATATTGGACCAAACTAATTCAATAAAGTGAAATGAAGAGTTGAAGACTGGTTCTATTGGGCAGCTTTCTAAAGTGAGAAGATACATTTAAGTGAAGAAGAACGAAGCTGAAAATAAACATCAGGTTCCAAAAAACATCTTTCTCCACAGTTAAAACATGAATCAGTCACATATTAATGTTATTAACAGTTCACCTCTTTACAGCACGAGCTGGTTGTTCTTTAAATTCAATGTAACGATCCATTGAGTCGTCACTCTTGAAGGACACACAGCTGGGTCCAGGTCCAGGTCCAGGTCCAGGTCCAGGCTCAGGTCCAGGTCCAGGTCCAGGTCCAGTGGTTTTAGAGGGAGGGCCTCCCTCCTCTCTGTCCTCACACTGATTCATGCTGCTCATCTCACACACACTTTCATCTGGAGAGGAAACACAAATCATTCATCTGCACATCAACTGAAATCAGCCTTTGGGTCAGAAACACTCTTGAAGGACAAAATGTCTGAAAGTCGACTTCCTCTTCTAACATTTAAACTCAGAGCACATTATTCCACAACTCACTGACTCTATTAATACATATTTCACTAAATGGCTGCTACAGGACATCAAACCAAAACTAAATCATGTCATTAAATCATTTGTATTCTGTTTTTTTACTGTTCTCTACTAATAAAGTCGCTCACAGCAGTGACGTGAAATCTGGAGACAAATGTGAAAATGTCTTCTGACAGAAAAGAGACAGTGGACTGATCCAGGACCTGTCTTCACTGATCTGCAGGAAGGACAGTGATGTCATCAGTCTGAGGTTTATTTCAAAATAAAAGACTTCTGTCACACAGTAACACCAGTGACTCCAGAGGACGATCTCTCATTATATGTTTTATAATATTTATTTCTAAGTAAACATTATGACATTTTAAAGGGTATAAAAACAGTCAGTGTCCTTCTGTACATGACTGTGGAGACTTTCTGTGGAGCTTGGAGTGTTAAATAACTGATTAAACACAAATACTGACAAGTTGATTTAACCAAGAGGCAGAAATTGTTCTAATAACCTGTTGTGTTATTATAAAATATGAAAGTCTCAGGTGTGTTCAGGTGGGTTTTGTCTGTAGAGGCTATGACGTCTCTCACTGACGTCACGTCTCCTGTCAGAACATCAGCTGCTGGACTTGGATCAGTCCACTAGATGACGTCATGACGCTGTGGTGGAGTCAACACACACGTTTCTCTGATATCTTTTAATCTGAAAGAGTCAATCTGGTCATCTGTTGTTTATTTAAAACATTTATCTGCAAAGTCAAAATGAGAATCTCTTCCTCTGAGAAGTAATCAGGAGCAGAAGTACTCAAGTAACGTAACGGGCACTTTAAGTACTGACACTGAGAGCCGACGTGTTCCTGCTGACTGCTGCTCAGTGATGAAGTTATATTTGTATTCATTAAATAAAGCTTCAGACTCCTGGATGTCCTCTTACTGCCTCCTCATCAGTCCTGGACTGTAAATACAACCACAGATTATTCACCGACACCAACAGCTGCTCTGCAGCCGCGTTTAGTGCGTCACACAGCGGGAGAGCGGCGGCTCGTCTCGGCCTCCTCCACAGGCTCATTCAGGAAGACACAAAATGGCGGATGTGTGTCCGGACGCTCCGAGTTTAAACTCGTGAGTTTGGAGAAATAAACAACCGAGCTTCAGTTTTTGTGCTGTTTCCGGTGTAACAATGAAAAGTAGAGCTTGTGTTAGCGAGTCGAACATGTCAGATTCATTACATTACCTTCAGCTGGAGGTTCAGACGGAGAAAACTATCTGCGACACACCTGTCAGAGAAAGTGAAAGTAAACTGTGAGGAGGAAACAGCCAGAGAGGCGTGTGACTGACTGGGAGTCTTCCTGTTAGACTGAGGGGGCTGCAGCACGACCCACAACGAGCTAACACATGCCGAATTTACAAGAAGGTCCAAATAATGAAGAATCATCACAAACAGCGTTTCAGGAGGTTAGAAAGTGTCTCCTGACTCAGAAACTCACTAAATGGAGAGATTTCATAAGGGAGTCTGGGGGTTGTCTCTACCTCTTCACACTGTTAGTGACGTCACCACAGAGGACTTCTGGGTATTGGAGTTGTTGGTCGTTGATCTGTGAGTGTCCTGTGAGACAAAGAGAAGACACTGAGCTGAAACAAGGCGTTTCTTCTTCCACAGCCAAACTGTTACTGATGTGAAATAATGCTGAATATTCAGTGTGGAAGTAAAGAAAAGTAAAGATCACATCACAAGTCTTGGCACAATGTTTTCACAGCTGATGTGGACACCATTCATTATTAAATACGCCACATGTTCAGTGAATATCCTTGAATATATTTGTCTGTGTGATTTAGCTGCTGTGATAAAAACAAATGTGTTTTTATCACATTGGAACAGAAAACCCTCAGACTATACAACCTGTGATGATGCTCACCTGGTTTCCACCTGTTTACAAAGAAGCACCAGATGGAAGCAGAATTTAAGATGGAAGCAGAAATGATGTTTTCATGCTTGTAAGTGCTTGTTGCACTGCAGCCTTCAGACTGGGAGGTTTTGGGTTCAATCCTCTGTTCATCTTTAGATTGGAGAAACCAAATGATTGCTCTGCTGCACATTTCTTCATGTTATAGGTTCTGTGGAGTGAAGCAGCTGTGCAGAGAAACAGCTGAGTGAGATCAGATGCTGCTGTTGTTGATAGCTGAGGTTCAGGGATCAAATCCCAGCTGATCTGTGGGGATGTTTTCATCTTTAAAGCATTTGAAGGCCTTTTTGATGGGACAGCTCAGCAGAATCCTTGTTTCCTCTGAGGATTGAACTCACAACCTGAGAACTTGTGCTCAGTCTTCTTCCTTGTTGAGCTCTTTGTCCTGAGCTGCTTCACCTTCATGAGGACTTTTCACTTGTTCTTTGTGATAACAGACTCCAGAGTCAAAGCTTTGGGATCTGTTTTTATATGAATCATTATTTAGAGAGATGATGACTGACAGGATCTTTGTTTTCACACTGACAGTCAGAAATGTGCTTCCATCACAATCTGGACTGTAAAAAGAAAAACTGTCAGTATAAAACACACACACACACACACACACTCCTCCTCACCTGTGGGGGCCTCATACCTGCCCTACAGCTCAGAAGTACCTGATCCAGACTCCTCCTCCTCTTCCTGACTCCTCCCACACAGTCCTGTCTGATGCTTCCTGCCAGTTTCAGTGATTCTTCAGTGTACAGTGGTCCAGCCTTCAGCTCATCATCACCACTTCCTGTCTCCTGTTCCCGTACCTGCCCAGGTGATCCTGATGCTGCCTCCCTTTGCCCTCTCTGTCTCACCTCTCTTGCCACATTTGCTTGGTTTTCCCCCAGACGACACTCTTCACCTGCAGCCTCACTGATGCTCACTTCCATTTCTATCCTTCCTTTCCTTAGCGCCCTCTTTGCTAACTCACCTGCCCTCTCATTATTCCCCCTCAGCCCTCCATGCTGGTTCCACATCAATCTAAGCGGACCTCCTCTGTTCACTCTTCTTGTAAGTGACTGAAGAACTTCATATCAAACGTCCTGACGGCCGTTGGAATGACTGACTGATTTCAAGCTGCCAGAAGCGATGAAGACTGTGAGCCCATCAGTACCTTGTTGTGTCTGGACTCTTCCACCATCTGAACTCCAGCAACACTGCAGCATCTCCAGCGTGTTTCATGTTCTTCTGTTTCTCCCAGTTCCCTTTGCTGGTTCAGCCGCCCCAAATCCTGCCACTGCTGTCTCAGGTTCTGTAGCTCCATCTGTATATATCAGCATAGAATCACTGTCACATGATATTTAACAGCACTTACCAAGTTTGTCTGTTGGAGCTTTTCCTTTTCTGTTCAGCAGTCTGTTTGTGGCCACCCAGTCAACCATGGTGGTGATGGTCTGTGGACACACCACTGTGGGGCTTCTCCTCACTGCTAAGACTCCCAGTTCATCTGCCACATCATTCCCCACTCTTCCCATTCTCCCAGCACTCCTGCACAACTTGTTTTGTGGGGTGAGAATCACTGTGTCCCTGCAAATGTGGCCAGTAATTCCCCATCAGCTGCTTCCTCCTCAGCCCCAGTGGCATCTCTCCATCTCTACCTGTACAGCAGCAGGTACTGGAGGTGTTTTAAAGCCCCACTGCAAACTCTCAGTGCCTGAATCACATCCAGCTTCTTCACATGAGACCTGGCAGGCAGCTGATCCAGAGGCAATACTGCCATAATCACACACACACACACACACAGATCTAATCACAGCCACAGAGATTCTTCTCAGTGCCCAGCAACCTGTCAGACATCTCAACACCTCCATGACTTTTTTCTTTCATTCTGCCAATATGAGCTGCTGGCCGTGTTAGCCGTGAATCAAACACTGCTCCCAAACTCTTTGTGAGTGGTTCCCACACATCCTTAGTTTCATTCCTTCCTCTCTTGTTTTCCTGCTGAAATAAAGTGTCTGGGTTTTCTCCTCAGAGAAGCGGCAGCCCGATCACAACCCCACTCCACCAGCTCATCAACAGCCCCTGGCACTTTGACAATGACATGCGCCACATTCCTTCCTCTTTTCCACGAGGCCCCATCATCATCCACAGAGAGTGAGCTGCCTGTATCTGCTGCTACTTTAGAGAACACGGATGATCATGGATCATCATAGTGAAGAGTAACGGACTGATCACACCACCTCCAGGAGTCTCATTCTCAGCTGCACACTGATCTGATCAATGTGATCCAACTGGTACCTGTATTTTCCTTCCACACAGAGAAGAAGAAATCCTTTATCCAATGAAAAGCCCTCCCTCCCTCCCTCCCTCTCACAGCCATGTTGCACAGCTTTATTAACAATCCTTCCTTCCACATCATGTCAAAGGCTTGTTCAGCATCAACAAACACTCAACTACTGGCTCTTTATTTGCCTTCTTCTCTCAGTTTGCAGCCTCATCACTGCATCCATTGTGTTTCTTCCTTTTCTAAAAGCACTTTGATAATCAGTGCCAGCAGCAGCAGCAGCAGCAGCAGCAGCAGCAGCAGCAGCAGCATTTCTCTCTTGTCAGGATCATATGATAACCTCTGTGTTATCATCCTCTATACACATGTGATGTTAGTGCTGTTGGTGTGTAGCTGGTGAAGGGCTGTGAAGGATCCTCTCCAGGTTTTCTTCCAGGAATCACTGCTGCCTCTTTCTTTCCATGCACTTGCTAATCTTCCCTCTTTCCATATGTTGGTATAAAGTTGCAGCAGCTTTGATAACGCTCCTTCCTCCAGGTGTTTTAGCCTCACATAGCAAATCCTATCTATCCCAGGAGAGGTTGGTTCTGATGTATTGATGGCCCTCGTCATGTCTGCCAATGTAAAGGCTTCATCATCACTTGCTTCACCTGTTTCTTCCCTCCTGTCTAACACACCTGGACACTGACTCATTGTGCTTCCTCTCTTTCTAGAGTCATGTCTAATGCTGACTCAGCACCTGCAGTAATGTTCACCCTGGTTCCTCTGCCATCATTCAAACACACCAAATTCCTTTCATCCATCACTTCTCCAGCTGTTTCCCACCTGCGTCTCTCTGTGTGTCTGTGTGTGTGTGTGTGTGTGGCTACAGGTGGCTGATCAGGTGCACTGCAGTGGCCCCGCCCCCGGAATGTACCATTTCTGTGGGTGGGGGAGTGTGATTCTCTTTGAGCACATCTAGTTCCAATGCCTCAGTCAGTTGACTGATTGAATCAATGAAAGCTTTATTGTCATGTGGTTTCTCTCTGAGGTCCAGTTAGTAACATCTCCTCCCAGTAAAAGGTCAGAACCTCACAAAGTCCAGCTTGTGTCTTACAGCCTTCCTTCCCCACATTCACTGTCCAACACTTGGACACTCATCAAGCAGATATTCTACCATCAATAAAAGTCGTCCCAGGAGAATTCATTTCAGGCCTTTATTTCAAGTGACAGAAAACACAAAGCTCAGTATGAAATCAATCCAAAGTGCAAACAGCTCCCAATAAGCTTTTTTTACGCTTCACTTCAACAAGTTCCAGCCTGAAGAAGTTCAGGACGACATTTCAGCTCAAAACATGTTGAGAAAACAGTCAATAAAAAGTGCAAATGAATATGTGCTTCTTTTCTTTGACTTGTCTTCCTGAGAGGAATGGGCATGTGATGGTCCTGCCACTGATTTCAATCTGGGCTGAATGGAGTCGCTGCCGTTCTCATGCAGATCTGTAGGTGTTCACCTGTGAGCCTGGAACCACACTCGTTCTTCATATTGTTGACGGTGGGTGGAAAAAGCCCACTGGCAGCCGTCAGCGGGTCCAAACGTGGTCCAGGTGTGCAGTGCTGCTTTGGTTAGAGCATGAAAACAGTGTGCAGCAGCCAGAAAGCAGCAGGTCAGTGGCCTCTAAATGCTCTTCATGCATCACTTCCTCACAGATCAATGAGCTCCAGCTGCAGAGATCCCACATGAGCCCACCTCAACGTCTGTGTCACCTCCTTTGAAAAGTTCTGTCATCCAACGGGCCGCTGAATGGTTCCGGCCCTGCAGCTTTAACTGGAGCTCATGAAGGTGTGATGTGATGTCAGCCGACACAGCAACCGTCTCCATGTTGTGAATGAAAGAGGTGAAAGCAGGTGAGCATCATCCCAGATGGTCTAGTAGACCATCTGGGATGATGCTCACCTGCTTCTAAAAGCAGCTTTCACCTCTTTCATTCTTCCTGCCTGAGTATTTTCAAAGTAAAAGTCATCAAACTGCTGCAAACGTGTCACATGTGTTGTCAGAATTCACAACAGTAGAAAGACTGAAAACAATAAATAACATGAAGTGAAGAGCAGAAAAACACCACGTCAGCACAATGAGACACTTTAATGAATATATACATCATAATACACACTTGTTTGTTTGGTATTCTAATCAGCTGTTAATATTCTGTTTCTGTAATAAAACATCCATCTGTTTATTATGTCACCATGGAAACCATCAGATGAGTTTATGAACACCATCACAGGTTTTTGTTTCTTCTCATCACGGTTATAAAAACACATAAAACAAGCAGAAACATCAACATGTGAGTGACACACATCTTGTTAAATAAAGCTTCACAGACGTTTGATTTCACGTCCTGAATGTTTTTCAGCTCAAAGTGTTGAAATATAAAAAGTGAAGTGGTATGGAAAGTATGACACGTGTGTTATTTTCAGAACATCAGTAAAGGACAGAGTAAAATAAGATATTTAGATGTTCTGTAGATACGGGTCGCTCCACACCGACTGACCCAGGACCTGCCAGCTCATGTCACACATTCTTTTTAAAGACATTTGTGTTGAAACTTTGCTTCAATTCATGACAACTTGGAACATCCAAATAGTTGTTTTGTCCTGAAATGATTGAGTTGAAAGAGTCAAAGTTGAAAACTCAACCACAAGTTCAAAAGTATTTGGAGTTCAGCTGCACGATCACATTCAGTTCATTGAAGTTTCTACATGAAGTGTTCTGGAGAAGCGGGAAAAGTTCTGGATTGTGGGTGAGTTGGCTGGTTGGAACGACCCATAATCACTACATGACTTATTGATTCACACACATATTGAAGCATTGAACAGATTTGGTGAGAACTTAAAGCGTCGAACAAAAGAAATGAAGAGAAAATGAATGATTGAATGTGAGTGTTAAACAAATGAGTCACATACAGATTGATGAGAGTCGTCAGGACAGAAGATCTCTGAGTCCCACTGATTCTGTGCTGCCACCTGCTTTCATTTCACCATCAATTCATGTCTCAGCAAACTGTTACACTCATTCTCTTTTGCTTTTAGGATTTATTTCTTCCTTCTCTCAAAGAAAACATGTTTCAGCTTCAAGAAGATTAAAAAAAAACCTCTTTTATCCTGAAAGGAGTCAGAATAATGAAATAAAAAGAGGAGTTGAAGTTGTGCTCGCTGTGCTGCAATCACACAGAATAATACTTGTTTCACATATTTTCTAAAATCAAGTCAAAGTTTTTGTTCTTCACTGGATTTCTGCTGCCAGGAAAGAAAGTTTAAAGGAGCAGTCTGTAGTTTAGTGGAAGAAACAACAAGGAGCAGACAAAGATCTTCATCAGCTGATCAACAAACTAAAGAAACAAACTCTCTTTGTTTTCATGACTGAAGAAACAAAGTGACCTTAAAGGACAACACACTTTATACTGTTTCACTGGGTTTATATGTGGCGGACCCTGCCACCTCTCTGGCTTCAAACAGTGTTCTGTTGGAACAAAATGTCTTCTTACCTCATTAATATTGTAAATATTTGATGTTGTTATATTGAGCTACTTTATCAGAGGAGAAACATTTCAGTGATGCTGTGCGACATCTTTCAGTCTGATTATAAACTCGTCAGCTGATGGTTTCACAAACAAAGTCAGATTGAAACTAAAGGGAATCATTTGTACAAGTTTTGGACTCTTTGCTCTGAACATCAACGTTCAGAAGCATCAAACATGAGCTCAAATCTCTTCAGCACTTGTTTCAAAACTTCACGAGGACAGTTTAGTTTGTGATGTGTGAAAGTGTTTCAGTATTTCATCCGGCTCTCAGACTTCCAAACATCTTCAGCCAACCGGCTCAGACAGAGAAAGACTTTTCTCACAGCTGTTTAGTTTGACGGACCAGATTCAAATCCAACAAACGTCCTGAAAATACAGCCGGACTTCAACAGCCACAAAACACTGAGAGAAACACAATGATTGTCATTCAAATGTGTTTTCTTCTCATAGAATAATCAGACAGAAATGAAGAGATGTTGTGCAGTTTCTGACTCTGTCACTACGGACAGAATTACATGTGTTAACCAACACCATCAAACTTTTAGTTTCATCATTAGAAACACATGAAACAAGTCAGAGTGTTTCAGGTCGAGTGTCGAGCACATTTGATCAGATTTTACTGTCCATTTACAACTTTGTTTACAATGATTCTTTACAATTAAAGCTGCAGACGACTCAATGTTTTCTCTTTCTTACATTTCACTAATAGTTGTGGATTTTATTGGAACAAGAGCCAGAATTCAAAACAACACATGACAGAAAGTACAAGTCAACGCAATTTAATCCACAATTGAATGGAAGAAGAAGTTTCAAATGGAAATGAAGAATCTTTTCAATCACTTTGAATCATTTTGTACAAAGTTGACTGATGAATTTATTCCAAGAAGCTGAAAGATTGATGTGACTGTGATCCTGTACAGACTCAACTGTTCAGCACTGACAATGTTTCTGTGACAGGAGGAGACTCTGCACACTAAACACCACACAGACGCACTGAGGAACCAGAACTGGACCAGAAACCCAAATCCAGGATAAAGAGGTTCAGTGAATGTGGTGTTGAAGGTGTGGAGGTGGATCAGTGAGTCAGAGGAGACTCTGTAGAAGGACAGAGTGCCAGCAGGACAGTCCACATACACTGCTACTCTACCAGAGGAGGAGGAGGAGGAGGAGGAGGAGGAGGAGGAGGAGGAGGAGGAGGAGGAGGAGGAGGAGGAGGAGAGGAGATGAGTGTTCGTCTGTTATTGTGACTGACAGAGTAACGACCATAACAGCACTCCAGACTCCAGGACTGATCATTCCAGTCCAAACACACAGTCTCCACTGCCTCCTTTCCTTCTGATTCTTCTGTAACTCACTGATATAGAAACATCTCCTCTCCACTCGACCTCCCAGTAACAGCGACCAGTCAGACCAGTTCTACACAGCAGCTGAGGCCAGGAGTCAAACCTCTCTGGATGATCAGGATATGACTGATCCTCCTCCACACGTGTCATCTTCCTGTTGTTGTCAGACAGTTTGATGTCTCTGCTGACTGTGTTTGTGTCGACTGTGAGCTCACAGGAATCTGATGGAGAGAAAAAGACACAACACAGCTGCAGTTATTAATGTGTCATCATCAGTGTGATGATGACATCACAGATGTGAATGAGTGATGTCACAGTGTTTTGATGAATGACAGTAAAAAGACACTCACACTTCCTCAGACCTGGTGTCAACCATCGGACTCCAGCAGGCTCCACCCTGAAAGGAGGAGGGGGGTCAGAGCAGCACATCCTCTTTCAGCATGCAAACATGGACATGACATGACTCTCATACACAGAAACACAATCTGTCCATCAGGCTGCTTCTCCCTGTTCTCCCTGAACCTCTTCACCTCTGCCACTCTCCTCACACACTGAGAGTGAGCCACAGGATGTTGGTGTGTGTGAAAGAGGACCACAACATCTGAGAACACACACAAACCTCTTGTTGGATTTATCACTTCATCTTTATTTTATTGGATGTTGTTGCTGTTTCCTGTGGGCCACCTTACGCTTGCTGTTTGATCCAATGTCAACTTGTGACCAGGTTTCTATATTAGAGGACTTTTGGATTTGGACGTCAGAACTTTTGAGGTCCGATTCCTGTTTGAAGCTTGGAGGGCTTTTCTGAATCTCAGCTGCACAGTCTGCTTTTTGTTCTTGCTGTGTTTCTGCTGCTTTGTTTTACTGTGCAAAGAAACAAATACAATTTATACCTAATAAATCAATCAGAAAACATTGGACGTTGGTTCCCGACCTCTGCCACAGAACCAAGTGACAGAGACTCAGATTCAGATTCAGATTTATTTTGATTTATTCAGACATTTAAACATTTAACAGATAAAGACATAGATAAACATCAAGTCTGAAGTGGAATAGGCAGAAGCTAAGCTTATTGCTCCTATCCCAGTGTATTTACACACATAAACAATAGAAGCTGCCCTTGTCTTATGCATGCACTCATACATTTTTTATTTTCAGATCGTCCCAAAGAAGAAAAGAAAGAATCTTCTTAATTTTTGCATCCTTAGCATCCATTCTCAACATATGTTTTTATAAATGATATCTTCAAAAGAGTTTTAAATTGAATTAAAGTTTTACAGTCTTTTTGCTCTTGGCCCAATTTACTCCAGACATTAATCCCAACAAAAGAAACACAATGCTGCTTTGCACTTGTTCTCACATATGTTTTTTTAAACATTTCTTCCTTTCGGAAATTATAACCACAGTCTCGTTTTTGGAATAATCCCTGAATATGCACAGGTAACTTGTTATGGCTTATGTTGTACATAAATTGTGCTGTTTTAAAGTCAACCAAGTCCTTTAATTTTAATGCTTTTAGCTTGATGAAAAGCTCATTTGTATGTTCCCTGTAAGCCACTTTATTCACAATGCGGATCGCTCTTTTTTGAATTATAGTAATTGGATTAAGATTAGTTTTATAAGTGTTCCCCCAAACTTCTAGACCATAGGTCATGTAAGGAAGGACCAGGGAACAGTATAAAATATATACATTTTTTCATGTAAAAGTTCTTTGACTTTAGATATTATTGCAAGAGATTTACATAGTTTTGCCTTGATGTGGTTTATATGGGGCTTCCAGCTGAGCTTATTTTGTAAAAGTACTCCAAGAAATGTTATTTCATTCACTCGTTCTATCTCAGTGTCATTAATTATTACATTTCTATGAACATCAATGGCACGATTTCCAAAAACTATACATTTGGTTTTGTTTAAATTGAGGGTTAACTTATTTGAATCAAACCACTTCTTTAACAAAATAATTGTTTTTCTACTATATCAATTAATGTTTCTAGATTTTTACCACAACTAAGCATGTTGGTGTCATCAGCGAATAAAATAAGGTTTAATGTTTTTGAAACTAAGCAAAGGTCATTAATATACATAAGAAACAGAAAAGGACCCAACACTGCCCCCTGTGGGAGGCCGCAGGTCACTGTCAGCAACTGGGAATCAGTGCCATTGATGTGGACATACTGAGATCTATTCTTCAAATAAGTCTGGAGCCAAGAAAAGGCCACTCCTCTCATCCCATATCTGTAAAGTTTTTGGAGTAGCAATTCATGATTCACTGTATCAAAAGCTTTGGTGAGGTCTAAGAACACACCAACAGCATATTGTTTATTGTCTATGGCATTTGATATTTTTTGCTAAGGTAGTGGTCCTATTAGGTCTAAAACCATACTGCTGTTCACAAAGAATACTTTGCTTATCTACATAACTGAATAATCTTTTATGGAATATCTTCTCCAGTATCTTAGAAAACTGTGACAGAATGGAAATGGGTCTATAATGAGTGAATTCATGTTTATCACCAGCCTTGTGGATAGGCATCACTTTAGCGATCTTCATTTTTTCTGGGAAAACCCCCGATTGTAAAGAAAGATTAAAAATGTACGAGATTGGTTTGACAACACATTCAATAATGTCTTTTAATACTGACATGTCCAGTCCATTCCAGTCAGCTGACGTCTTAGTCTTGCAGTTTTTGACCACTGAAATTATTTCATTTTCATCAGTAGCTTGAATAAATATAGTTTTATCAGTGGTTGGTATTTTGCTTAAAGCATCAACTTGATTAGTGTTGACTATTTCTTTAGCCAGTTTAGGGCCAATATTCGTGAAATATTGGTTAAACTGATTTACAATTTCATTGGGTTGATTGATCAAAGTTCTATCGTTTGTTAGGAATTCAGTTGGAATGTCAGCATTTTGATTTCCCTTTTTGATTAGTTTGTTTAAAACACTCCAAGTATTTTTAATGTTACTTTTATTCTTCTCCATAATAGTTCATTTGACTTGATCTTATAATACTAGTTAATCTGTTCTTGTATTGCTTATAAGTACATTCTGCCTCTTTTGTCCTCTTTCTCAAGAAGTCTTTGTACAGTTTATTCTTTCTCTTACATGCTTTTTGAATACCCCTAGTAAACCAGGGCTTTTCTGTACATTTATGGTTCATTACTTTACTAACTAGAGGGCAATGTTTTTCATACAAAGTCATAAATATTTTGAGAAATGCATCATATGCAATATTTACATCGTCTACATAAACATTATCCCAGTTTTGTTCCTTTAGTTCATTCTTTAGTCTAGAAATAGCCTCTTGAGATTTTAACCTTTTTACTATGATTTTTTTGTTTTGTGTTACTGATTTGATAACTCTCTTTATTACTGTAAAGACTGGTAGATGGTCGGATATATCAGTAATTAAAACTCCACTTGTTATTTCACTTTCTGTAGCATTAGTGAATATGTTATCAATCAGGGTTGCACTGCTTTTTGTTATTCGAGTTGGTCTTGTTATGGATGGATACAAGCATAAACTGTACATGGAGTGAATAAATTCTGTAACAGTATTTTGTTTTTGAGGATTGAGCAGATCAACATTGAAATCTCCACAGACAAAGAGCCTTTTACTATTTATATCCTCATACAGATCAATCATTGTTTCCTGAAACTTTTCCATACAGGACCCTGGTTTTCAATACACACAACTTATTATGGCATTTCTTGACTTTTCAATCTCAATCTCTACTGTAACACATTCCATGATATTATCCAGGATTAGACACTTCCTACTGACAAGTTTACTTCTCAAGTTCTGATCAATGTACAATGCTACTCCCCCGCCTTTTTGACAATTTCTACTTTTGAAGAACGCATTATATCCTTCTATTTGGTACAAGGAAGATTGCTCTTCATAGCCAAGCCATGTCTCTGAGATTGCTATTGCAGAAAATGTATTTTTTGTTTGTGCTAAACAATCTAAGATCTTAGAAAAATTTGTATTAAGACTCCTACAGTTGAAATGTATAATGGACAATGAATCTCTGAGATTCATTTGGGCCTCAAAATGGTCCTCGGTAAAGTATTCACAAGTGTTCTTTATTTTTGTATAAAAATTGTTCTCTGGATCAAGATCATTTTGCATGTCTTGTGGTTTATACTCTGTATAATCGAACGTTTTAAATTGCAGATTTTCATAATCAGAATGACCAGAATCTGCTCTTACTGTGTTGTCTGGTTGTGTCATATATCCAGTTTATTGTGTTTCATAGCGTTGACTTCTTTCAATCTGGGTGATACACAGCAATATTCAGTCATTTGTATTGATCCAGCTCTGTTATATCCTTGACAGCGATCACTTTTGCTTCTTCACGAGGTCCGTTCAGCTTGATGAAAACTCTACAGTTTCTTGTCCAGGTGTCTTGAATCTTCCTTTCTTTCCTCAGAATCCTTGCTTCTCTTGCAATTGCAGCATTTCTCTTAGTTAGGTGCTCATTCACATAAACACCCGTTCCCTTTAATTTTCTGGCATTCCTAAGCACCTCCATTTTGTGCTTCCTGTTGACAAAGCGAATCAGGATATTTGTCTTTTTGCGGTCTTTCTGAGGCAAAGTGTGGCAAGCGGCAATGTTCTTACTGTCTATTGTAATGCCATTATTATCAAAGAAGTTGATTACCTGTTGTTCGAACATTGGTAATTCAGGATTTGAAGCAGGACTTAGCTGGTTTTCCTCTCCCCCACCACTGGCTGCTGCCTGTGCATAAGAGCGTTTTATTTCAAGCCCTGATATCAACAGGTCATCCATCCTTGAATACTGCTCCAAGTCATCAATTCTTTTTTCCAGTTGTTCGATTTTCTTGTCCTTAACTTGTACCTCTTTTTCAGTTGTTTAATTTCCTCCAGCAATTCCTTTAGGCCTCTTTGTTCAGTACCACTTGAGTTATTTCCTGTGACAGGAAGCCAGAGACTTCTTGATTTCTTCAATATCTTCGGCCAACTTCTTATTAGCCATTGCTTCAATGAAGATTGTACAGATAGGTATGCAAGCAGGCTTGGTCTTGTGATTTCTTCAGTATCTGCTGTTTCGCAGAACTGTTTCCCTCCAGAACCTCACAAGTGTACCTGAAGCTGTCATTACTGTGCAGAAATAGCTAATGTAAGCTTGCGTTCGCTAATGTTAGCTAGCATTAGCTATCTTTTGCACAGGAATGGCAGCAGATAGCTCAATTACTAGCAAACGTTAGCCAGGGTGAGCTAACATTATGCTGTCGCTAGCGACAGAAACTGGACTTAGATTAAGACAAAAGTTACCGTTAGCTTAACACTAGCAAACGTTAGCCGGGGGTAGCTAACATTAACTTTGCGTTAGCTAGCCAGTAACTCTAGAAATAATTTACTATGTTTAGCTTGCATTAGCTGATGTTAGCTAGCATTAGTTATTTTTGGCACAAGATGACAGTTAGCTAACACAAGCAAACGTTAGCCAGGGTTAGCTTAACATTAACCTTGTTACTTGTGTTAGCTAGCAGAAACTGGACTTAGAATAAGACAAAAGTTACCGTTAGCTAACACTAGCAAACGTTAGCCGGGGTTAGCTAACATCAACTTGCGTTAGCTAGAAGTAACTAGACTTAGAATAGGATACAAGTTACCGTTAGCGTTAGCTAACACTAGCAAACGTTAGCCAGGGTTAGATAGATAGATAGAATTACTTTAATGATCCCAGACTGGGAAATTATTTAATTATTTATTATTTATTATTATTATTATTATTTTAGTTAGCTAACATTAACTTGCGTTAGCTAGCAGTAACTAGACTTAGAATAGGATACAAGTTATTATTAGCGTCAGCTAACAGTAGCAAACGTTATCCAGGGTTAGTTAACATTGCAAAAGATAGCTAATGTTAGCTAGCATTAGCTATCTTTTGCACATGAATGGCAGATAGCTAACACTAGCTAACGTTAGCTAGCGTTAGATAAAGTTAGCTAGCAGTAGCGAGACTTAGACTTAGATATGATACAAGTAAGCGTCAGCTGCATTATTGTTGCTAGCAGTAACTAGTATTAGAATATTATTCAAATCAAGCTGGAAATGATTTACTACGTTAACTACTTTTGGCACAGGAATGACAGATAGCTAACACTAGCTAATGTTAGCCAGCGCTAGCCAACGTTACCTAACGTTAGCTTGCGTTGGCTAGCAGTAACTAGACTTAGAATATGATACAAGTTAGCTTAAGTGTTAGCTAACATTAGTTGGTGTTAGCTTGTGTTAGCTAACATTAACTCTTCTCGCTAGCTAGCTTAGCTAACATTAGCTAGTTGACATTTCCTTGCCAAAATTAATCTCCAACTAACTAAGACCAGTTACTGCTAGCATAGCCAACATTAGCTAGCAGTAACTAGACTTAGAATATGATACAAGTTAGCGTTACCATTAGCTCACATTAGCTAGCTTGGCATGATTGCTATGTCAGCTTGCTTTAGCTAATGTTAGCTAGCATTTGGTATTTTTGGCACAGGAATGACAGCTAGCTAACACAAGCAAACGTTAGCCAGGGTTAGCTAACATTAACTTGTGTTAGCTAGCAGAAACTGGACTTTGAATATGATACAAGTAAGCTTAGCATTAGCTTGCGTTAGCTAGCAGTAACTAGACTTAGAACATTAACCACTTTTGGCACAGGAATGACAGATAGCTGACACTAGCTAATGTAAGCCAGCGCTAGCCAACGTTAGCTAACGTTAGCTTGCATTGGTAGCAGTAACTAGACTTAGAATATGACAAGTAGGCTTTAGCATTAGCTAACATTAGTTGGTGTTAGCGTGTTAGCAACATTAACTCTCGCTAGCTAGCTTAGCTAACATT
>NC_044210.1:20693012-20787970 GCF_900880675.1 Sparus aurata
TGAACAAAGTTTACTTCCAGATTCCTTATCGTGGTGCTGGAGGCAAAAGTAATGCCATCCAGATTAGGTATATTATTAGAAAATGTGTCTCAAGGATGTTTAGGGTCCAGCACAATAACTTTGGTTTTGTCTGAGATTAGATGCAGAAAATGCAGGTCACCCAGGTATTTGTTTCCTTAATACATGCCAGAAGTTCAGCTAACTGATTAGTGTTATGGAATGGAGTGCTCAGTGTACAAACAGAGATCAATCAGATAAATAGAACTTGGACCAGCTCAGTGTGGTTTCTCTAATACCAATTGAATGTTCCAGTCTTTGTAATAGTGATGTGATGGTCAGTAGTATCAAAAGATGCACTAAGATCTAACAAGACTAGCACAGAGACAAGATGTTCTTCAGATTCAATTAAGAGATCATTTGCAACTTTATCAAATGCTGTTTCAGCGCCCTGGTGCATCTGAAAACCTGATTGGAAATTCTCAGATACTCTATGTTATGTAGAAACTCACCTAGATGATTGGCTACTGTTTTCTCGAGGATCTTAGATAGAAAGGGAGGGTTAGATGTGGGTCTGAAGTCGGCTAAACCCTATGGATCTAGTGTTTTGTTTTTTTTTCATAAGTGGTTTAATTACAGCTACTTTAATGGACTGTGTTACATAAACTGTTAACATGGACACATTGATCATGTCAATTGTAAAAGTGCTAAGGACAAATATAACTTCTCAAAGCAATTTAGTTTGGATTGGTGTCTCAGACATGTTTAGATGAAGAAATCATTCAAGTTCACTTGCAAAGGTCTCTGGTAGAAAAGCAGCTGACATATATCTGTTTTAACAGCTACAGTGTCTGAGGTTTCTTTGTTAGAGGCTAAATTGGTACCATCTGAGGTCAGACGTAGAATTTTATCATAAAAGAAGCCCATACAGTCTTTACTGCTCAGTGTTAAAGGAGTAAAAGGATTAAGGGTCAGGGTCAGCCTGGCTACAGTGCTGAAAAGAAACCTGGGGTTGTTCTTATTTTCCTCTATCAATGTGGAATAATAAACTGCTCTGGCATTACAGAGAGCAGTCTTTAACATTTCAAAGCTTTCTAGCCAGACTAATCACTTATCCAGTTTGGTGGTGAGCCATTTCCTCTCAAATTTTTGTGATGTCAGACTAGAGTTCAGTGTCATTGGCAGCGAGCCAGCAACAAAATGTAAACTAGATGATCAATCTAGATAGGACTAGGATTAACATTAGCAAGAGACAACTATTCTGACATTGAATAAAAAGCTGATTGAATATATTTCTTGAATTGAGGTACAGCACTGTCAAACAGACATCTAAAACAGAAATGTTTCCCTTGTCTGATAAAAGAGCATTCTGTGGGAAAACTATATGTTCAGTTTCAATGCCATATGCCAGAACAAGGTCGAGGGTGTGATTAAATCAGTGTGTTGGTTCATTTACACACTGACTGAAGTCAATTGTATCTAAAAATGATGTAAATGCAGTACCAGGGCTATCATTATCAATGTCCATGTGGATATTAAAATCACCCAATGGTGATTACTCTGTTTTAAGAACTTAACTTGATATAATCAAATTCAGAATGAGGACCAGGAGTGCGATAAACTATAACAAACTGTACTTGCTGTATTGTTTTCCAGGCTGGGTGAGAGAGACGAAGAGTAAGGCTTTCGAACAAGTTGTAGTCAAATGCTGGTTTAGAATTGATTAATATGCTTGAGACATACACTACCAGTCAAAAGTTTGGACACACCTTCTCATTTAATGTTTTTTCTTTACTCTCATGACTATTTACATTGTAGATTCTCACAGAAGGGATCAAAATTATGAATGAACACATATGGAATTATGTGGTAAACAAAAAAGTGTGAAATAACTCGAAACATGTTTTATATTTTAGATTCTTCAAAATGGCCACTCTTTGCTTTAATTACTGCTTTGCACACTCTTGGCATTCTCTCCATGAGCTTCATGAGGTTGTCACCTGAAATGGTTTTCCAACAGTCTTGAAGGAGTTCCCAGAGGTGCTGAGCACTTTTGCCTTCACTCTGGGAAACATGCATGTAGAGACCGTCCATTCACATTTTCTGCGTCGCACAAAGACACAGCGGGTGGATCCAAAGATCTCAAATATGGACTCATCAGACCAAAGCACAGGTTTCCACTGGTCTAATGTCCATTCCTTGTGTTTCTTGGCCAAAACAACGCTCTTCTGCTTGTTGCTTTTCCTTAGTAGTGGTTTTTTAGCAGCTATTTGACCATAAAGGCCTGATTTGCGCAGTCTCCTCTGAACAGTCAACGTAGAGATGTGTCTGCTACTAGAACTGTGTTGCATTCATCGGGGCTCTGATCTGAGGTGCTGTTAACTTGCAATTTCTGAGGCGGCTGACTCGGATTAACTCATCCTCAGCAGCAGAGGTGACTCTTGGTCTTCTTTTCCTGGGGCGGTCCTCATGTGAGCCAGTTTTGTCATAGCGCTTGATGGTTTTTGCGACTGCACTTGAGGACACATTCAAAGTTTTTGCAATTTTCCAGACTGATTGACGTTCAGTTCTTAGAGTAATGATGGACTGTCGTTTCTCTTTACTTAGCTGATTGGTTCTTGCCATAATATGAATTCTAACAGTTGTCAAATAGGGCTGTCAGCTGTGTACCGACCTGGCTTCTGCACAACACAACTGATGGTCCTAACCCCATTAAGAAGGCAAGAAATTCCACAAATGAACACTGACAAGGCACACCTGTGAAGTGAAGACCATTTCAGGTGACTTCATCGTGAAGCTCATTGAGAGAAGGCAGAGGGTTTGCAGTGCTGTCAACAAAGCAAAGGGTGGCTACTTTGAATAATCTAAAATATGAAACCTATTTAGAGTTATTGCACACTGTGTTTACTACATAACTCCATATGTGTTCATTCATAGTTTTGATGCCTTCAGTGAGAATCTACAATGTAAATAGTCATGCAAATAAAGAAAAAACATTAAATGAGAAGGTGTGTCCAAACTTTTGACTGGTAATGTACATAGCTGCAACTCCACCTAGTTAGCCAGTGTCTTCAGGAATGCTCATATTAAAGCTGCAGTCTGGAGTTTTGAGAAAAAAGTGGACTTAGTCAGAATATTTGAATGATACAGCTCCCAGGTCCCTCCTTCTTCCTCTCCCTTCAAAGCCCCTCCCACTGAGGAGCCTGCTGTGCAGGAGCAGGCTTGTAACCACAGTAACAGAGGACGCCAGATAACCATGACAGCACATTCAAAATAACAGCAACATCATAAGCCCTGATTGTTCTATTTCTGATCAATACAACTAAATTACAATGATGAGTGCCTCATGCAGATCTGCCTTTCTGAAGCATGAGTTATGTTATTTCTTTAAATCAATTCAACCACTTCAGAGCGTCCTGAACACAAACTAACGTTACAACTGCCCGGTCACTTGAAAGACAATTTTGCTAACCAGCTGCGATAAACACAAAGCTAAACACCAGAGTTGGAATACAAGCTAACAAGCTAGATTTAGCAACAAGCTACATAGCTCAACTGCTACATCATAAGGTGATATGCGCTATTGCGAGTATTACTGTAACTGCCACCACCATAGCCTTGTGGTTAAAACATAGAATGAAACATATATCAAGCAGGATTCCTTACTTATCCAGCAGAAAAGCCGCTAACTCTACGTCACTCCTGAGTCCTTACAAATCCCGCAGCTCCCTCCACCTCTGAAATGATGCTCTGTATTTAATCCTCGTTTTCTGGCTTGGTCCACTTCTATCTTTTTACACTTCTTTTCTTCGTCAGTCTTCTTATTTCTTCTCATTGACGTATCTGACCAGGTAAGAGCAGACACTGCACCTGTGCGAGGGAGGGGAGCTGCCAGCAGCATATGCATGAGAGTGATTGACACTTCTCAGACACTCCCCCCCGGCTCTGATGGTTGTGTTGATTTGGGAGCAGTGAATTCTTGCAAATCAATTTACAGCCACTGGGTGGAGCCACAGAGAGAGGATTTTTACACAGCTGACCTGTATCTTTTTTTAGCAAATATAACAAAAAAATAGTTACAGACTACAGCTTTAATGTGAATGGTAGGAGTGGATTTGTTAAGGCTGACATATTCATCATTACACAGCTAGGTTTCAGTGACACAGAATAAGTGATCTAGCACTAGCCTCCATTTCCAGCACAAATCTGCAATGAAGGTTCAACATTATCTGCAGACCTTTTTCACATTCAACAAGTAAAGCTATGTCACATGCATATATAATTATGCAGAAAGTCAGGTCATTAATCTTAACTCCGAGGCCAGAAGCTTCAATTTGTAGAACTAAATCATCAACATAAAAAGAAAACAATGTTGATGGCAAAACATCTCTTCGCTTATCACAAAATTATTGGGGAAACCATGCAATTGTGTATTCATTAAGATGAACACAGGCAATAAGTGCTTGATAAAGAGACTTAAATGCAAAATAAAACTTACAATTAACACCAGCTTTTAACAACCTACATATTGAAAAAGTTCCCAATGTTTGGACATAGCCACATGGTTCTAACGCCGAGATCAGACACTCAGTGCATTTACATGGCACTCAAGAAAACCAAATTACTGGGTTAGTCCGACTATGATCGAATTTTTACGATGCATGTATACACCTTAGTCTGACTAAAATCGGACCGGATCGGATTTCTCATAGTCGAATTAAAACACCTAGATTATTCGATTGATAGTCACATTACTCCTGCATGTATATGTTCCAGCGGATCGGATCGGATTGGATTTTCGCGTTCTGTGCAGGCGCAAGATTTCTTTCCCGGGGCCGTGAGCCGGAAGAAGAAGGACGGCGGCGGCATCTTTCCTCCGAAATAACCACAAGAAAGAGAGCCATTGTGCATCTAGTTTGTAATTATCATGTACACCATATACGAAATGTACAAAGATGTTGCTTTGTTTCGCTCTTCGTACGCCATCTTTCTCGAATGCTGAGGCAGTTTGTTGTTGCTGGTGACGTAAAGAGGTCAGCAGGAGGTGGCCTTGTTACCACTAGTTGAAATGGGCACGGCGCCACCTATCGTACCGGGGTATGACATGCTCCGGCCATTAATCCGATTTTCTCACTGGCATGTCTACTCAGACAATTGCAGTTGTCCGATTGAGTAGCATAGTCGAACTATGGCTGTAATCCGACTAAGCTGTGCATCTAAACGTACTGACTGTCAGCCCACAGGACGCTTGAAGATTTGAGCCCAAGTTCGTTCACCGGCGGTAAGTGATAGAAAGTCAAGTATTGACTCTCCACTGCTCCATCCTCGCTTTGCCCCGAGCATTAGCAACTTTTCTTCCTCTCTTTCTCGCCACTAAACCACATACACACACACATGCATCCGTTTGGGTGAAAGCAGTGGCAAACCATGCACATCAGACCTTCGCCTTCGCGACAATATCATCACCTGCTGTATCAGTATCATCTTCACCTGTTGCCATTTTCAACGTCGGCTATCAATCACAGCTCAGTAGTTAAGCTAGGTCTCGAGTGACTGAGCTAGCGGGCCTTCTAAAATACCCTGGGGAGTAGAAAATCTTAAAGATCCAAACATGATGGGCTGATCAAATTGTCAATCCAGATGTACACTCTCATTACATTTAATGGTCTGGGCATTATATAAAGGAAACAGAATACGCTGGATGGAGGATATTCTGCCCAGAGACACCGTAGAAAAATATCTGATTGGTTGAATTTTTTTCCAACAGAAAACCACTCAAATGTGCATTGTATGGACAAAAAACTACAGAAACAAGGCAGCGCAATTTTATTTTATTTATACAATTAATAAGATACGTTTCTCTTTCATCTGAGGATTTCAGGGCCTTCTCTGAATACCTTGAAGGCCTTGAAGCTTCGCCACTGGGTAAAAGCACACACAGTCTAATGAGCGGTTGTTGGACTGAAGGAAGTGTGTCATTGTAGAACCTACACCAAATTGGGAACATCAGAGTCTAGCTTTATCCAAACCACACTGTGACTAAATGCAGTGTGAAGCCATGACACACATACATGGGTTTTTTGCATGCAGGACAAGTTTTCCCAACTGGAGAGCTTGCAAGATAACAGCGATCGTAAATCTGCCTGCTTACCAAGTTGACTGAACATTAAATGCTTGAAACTTTGCAGCATACTTTTAGACGACTAAACAACTTGGTTACATTTAGGGATTTGATTTGGGTTAAAATAACTATGTTACTCATGTCACCTTATGCATGTGCATGACTTCAACTATGTGACTAGGTTAAGATAAGAATTTTTGACTTTTGATTTTAAATGGGACGTATAGAGCCTAACTTAATTGGTTGTATTCTACGGCACCTTCACTGCCATTATTATTACTATGGCCACTTTAGGTCCCAGCCTAACAAGAAATAAATATGGGTTGTAATAAACTGCTTTCTGTATGGTCATTTTTCTGTTGAGGACTGTGTTTAAAAGCATACTCTGGGGACTGTACCTGCAACATATTTCATGCAAATATATTCCAGAAAAAAGGTTGCACTACAGCAAAAGTCAGGGGATTCTGGGGACCATGACTGTCTCTATAAATCCATCAAAAAGTTGAGATATTCCAACCCATACCTGAGTGGTGAACCCACTAATCCGCTGATCAACATTGCCATCTTACCATGTCTCTAATATGGCCAAAATCAGGCTTGAGACACAGCAGGGAAGTGTTATTAGCAATAAAGACAGCAAATGATAGGAATTCAAAAAGAATCTTCAAAGATACACAGTTGAATGGTGTTGAACATTAATTATAAAGCATTATATCTGTTCATTCCTTGTGACTATGTAATATATTAGATATATGCCAGTAAATTATGTATATCTAGTTAACCTTGTTCTGCAGTCTGATGGGGAGATCCAGATTGAAGCTCCAACCATGTTGATATGTGAATACCGGAGGTCATGTTTTCCATTTCCTGCTAAATATTAAAAAGCAGCCACAGGTGATGAGAGTGGGAAAGGAGATTTGTTAATTTGTCGGGAAACCAGCAGATCTGGAGAAGCTTAGGTTTCTTTGCCACTTCCTCTGTACCTCCATCACCATGTGATATTTGCCAGTTACTCTTTTAGTATGTAGGTACACCTCCTTGGTGGTAATGAAAATAACACATTTTATCTGTTGAGTAATATTTGCTGAAAGAGCAAATCATTAATCTCAATCTAACAGAGTTCTCCTAGTCACTCATTAAACGAATAATCAGCACAGTGACGACAAATAAAGTTGTATTGATTGTCAGATGATACAACAAACACTCGTCAAATGTGTTGCTTCATTTAGTTTGTGAGCTCCTCATCCTTGCACAATTAATCAGCAGTGGCGACAATCATTTTGCCAGCATTCCAAAAAAGAAAAAAAAAAACACACTCAGAGGGCTCTGTCTGTGAGTAGTCACACTCAGAAAATTTGATGAATTAATTAAAATAATTTTCAGTTAAAACAAACATGTATTTTGGAAAATGATGATGATGGTGCTGATAAAGCTGGTGGTGATGATGATGATGATGGTGATAAAATCCTACTAGCTGTAACCCCAGTCAAAAGGGCATGTTGTACCAGCACAACGTTGTACATACAGGGTGTGTGTACATGCTGTTGCCATACATGGTGGCATGGAAAAATAAAACAAAAATCAAGAAACTGCATGTTGTGAACTGCAGGTCTGTATAATAATGATTTGTATAATAGTTTGTGTGGTAAGAGCTTTAATTTCATGACAAGTGTTACTGACAACACTGACTTTTGTTCCTCCATCCATGGGAAATAATAATTATCTCTGATGCACACCACATTACCTGAAACTAGACTTTACAGTGCTTTGTGTTAGTAATTAGTAACAATTAATATGTGACATAATTCAGTTGATATTATCTTGTACTCTAACCATACATCATTGAGCAGGCTGGTTTCGGTTGGGGCAAACACCTCATTTATGTTATTCCACCAGCAGGTGGTACGTGTGGAAGCAAGACTGATGATGATTACAAGTAAGTTTTCATTTGTGACAAGGACAATAAAACCATAATGAGAATTGAAAAGTTGGACAAGTTGTATAATGGCACTGCACAAACTTAAAGTTACCAAAGAAACTACTGTAGTAGATTTGTATTTTTGTAGGTTAGTCAATTCAATTCATGCTAATAAAGTAGCTTTGTGTCAGCTCTTTAGTAAGGCTTATGATATGCTTTTAGAATAGAATAGATGTTTATTGTTTTTAGTCCAAAACAACGAAACACAGATAGCAGCTCTTTGTTTGACATATACACAAATACACACATACACATATATACACACACATATATACACACATACATATATATACACACAGGTCAAGGCTTCTGGAATTTCCAGAAAATATATGTTTTGTGAATGTGTGTGACTCTTTCTCTGTTTGAGGTGGCGATCGGAGGGGCCATAGGCGCTGAATGGCAGCCACGCTTCCGTCAGTCTGCCCCAGGGCAGCTGTGGCTACTATCGTAGTTTACCACCACTTTATTTATTTATTATTTATTTTTATTTATTCATTTTTTTTTATGTTGGTAAATATCTTGAGGTTAACAAAGTTACAAAAGGTAGCACTCAATTGTGACAGAGTGTAACACCCACAGCAACTTCATAGTCAGAGAGACCTGCAGTTGTAATGGATGGTTTCCCCTCCAAAAAAAAACTACAACAAGCAACACAGAGGTGAGATTTAAACTTTTATCAGAACTGCTTTCAAATACCATTTCCTGATTTACAAAAGAAATGATATCAAAGATGGACACTAACTGGTTGTTCTGGCCAATATATGTCTGGTTTACTCCCCCCCCACCCCTTGAGCAGCACATAGTTACCTTCTTTAACTTCTCAGTGGGAACCATCAGGTCTTATCTCCCATGTAATGGATGAGACCACCCTGAACAGGTGGTAAAATCTCTAATGCATTTGGAGCTTGTTTATAGAGTTGATGAATAAGTGGGTACGTAATTGAAATGTACCATGTAACAGTTAGAGAGGCTCTGAAGGACAACTGACTGCAGGCTTAAAACTGTAGTACACTAGCTCAGCCAATCAGAAGAAGGGTAACCAAATTCCTTGGTGGCCATTTACCATTTTTGACCACAACCCATTTAAGCTCCAGCTTCCTTACAGTAAGTAAAAGAGCAATACAACATTAAAATGTGACGTGATCATAATGTCAAACATATTGTTAAGCAGCACCAAGGGAAAAGTCAGCTTTTATAAGAGTACACATCATTGAAAGACATAGATTCCTGAGGAATGCCTTCATGCATTTACACATTAAATAAGTTAGTATTTAGTATAAGGCAATACTGGTCCCCACCACTTCTAGCTACATATGTATAATCTCAAAAACTCGACATCTTGGCACTTAATAGGACTCTGTGACTTGAAATGCAAATTTCATTAGCATCTCTGGGGCCAACTCAATTTATCTCATATTGGCAGAAGTAACAGGTAATCATTAGAAGTGGCATCCAAACGCTGTGATTGAATGACCCAACTTAATTTTCCTGAGGGTCAGTTGTCATTGAACCATGGCAGCAGCCCAGCACCTTAAACTGATACAGCGCTTTAGTCCACTTCCTGAGAAAATTTCTATTGGATGGATTTAAAAGGTCCAGTGTGTGTGGTCACACCGGAGTATTAAGTGGCATGTAGCGGTTAGGTTCTAGTTTGGGACACTCGCTCACCCCACCCTTTCTGAGACGTTGGAGAAGCTCCATATAATAAGGTGGCATTAAGGGACAAGAAACACATTTTCTAACTATGGACTTGCCACCCAAGTGTTGAGTATTACTAAACTAACGTATATTTTCACCAAATTTATTAAGGTAGTGATGAACAGACTGATCCCCTCTGGTCCCCTGTTACCACTGCCTTCTCTGTCACTGGACTGGAATCAAGGACCCTGCTCTTTTCGTGTAGCTAGATAGCTTTATGTATGGAAATTAGTTGTTTCATATATTCCTCCATTTCTGTCTTTAGCTGCTCAAGCAGAGTGCCCTTAGGGTCCTCTCAAGTGTGGAGCAGGCATGAGAATTTCATGCAGGGTTAAAGGGATATTCCGGTGTAAGTTTAATCCATAGTCTAAATCACCGTGAAACTGTGTTAGACTGTGTTAGCAGACCGTTAATTTACGGAAAACGACCGCACGACAACAATACACTGCAGTAAATGGATCCAAATATAAACCGCCACCAAAAAGCCACAAAAAATGCTCAGAACAGCACCAAACTTCAGCAACAGTACAAATAGGGTCCCAGCACATAGTCTGGGGCATCTAACCTCCGCTAGCTTAGCTGGATTTCTATTGGGAAGCAAAAAACAGATTTCAACTCTCCTCCATCAGCTTCCGGGTCAGGGAAGTCCAGACGCGACGATTACCGAGTGCAGTTAGAAATGCTCAATTCCGTTATTTTCCCTGTCCACTCTCGATAATAACTGTTATACACTGGCAGGTAAGACACATATGAACTTTGATTGCTTTTCCATGGAGTCATAATCATACATTTTCATCCATGAGCCGCGGAACTCTACTGCACTCAGTAATCGAGTCGTCTGCTGCAGAAGAGTCAGCTTTTCAGTAGAAATCCAGCTAAGCTAGTGGAGTTTTAATACCCCGGACTATGTGCTGAGACCCTATTTGTACTGTTGCTGAAATTTGGTGCTGTTCTGAGCGTTATTTGTGGCTTTTTTTACTGCAGTGTATTGTTGTCGTGCGGTCGTTTCTGAGGTTGATAAAACTCCGTGAATTAGCGGTCTGCTAACTTGATCTCGAGAGGGAGTCTAACATAGTTTCCCGGTGTGTTAGACCATGGATTAAATTTACACCGAAATATCCCTTTAAGTGAGGGGTTCTGTTAGCTTGCATGCAAAATCTCATTAGTGCAGGCGGCAAGGTATCCACCCAATTCAGCTTAGTGCTAGCACAGATTTTGGCTTTGCACACTCCATTAACTCTTTCCATCATTCCCTGAAATTGAGGACTGTGTATCTTTTGACGGTGTTGCTTCATGCCAGAGGCTAAAGGGCTCAGTTATCACTAGCATCTAATGCGAACTGTGTACTGATTTTATAGTGTCTACATCATCTATGACTAGATGTCTGAGGTCCCTGTGGTTCTAGGATGTGGCTGATTGGCATTAGTTCTTTTCTCACATTGTTTTGGGCACAAATTTCACACAGGCCGTCAACAGCTTGTTAACCATTGCCTCCAATATTCTTGTGGTTTTATTTTCCTTAGCAATTCCACATGAGCAACTAAAAAACCTTCACGAGACCACCACAACCCCTTCTCATCCTTAGATGCCCCCATGTTCGTGTCGACTATCTCTGACACTTAGGACCAAGCAGCATACTTCAGCCGTTAACTAAAAAGGTGTAAAAGCAAGAGATTGAGGAGGAAACTGAAGCAGGCACACCTGCAATGCCATAAAAGTGGGGCCAAGGGGGGCTCAATGTGTAGATGAGCTGTTGATTTGTTTGCTAATAAATGGTGCTCAAATCAGGAATCTTAAACAAATTGCTGATCTCATTTCAGCAATGATGCAAATTAAAAACTTGCCATAATCAAATGTCAAGCACATAGGAAAGTTAATGGTGGCATCGTAAAAGGAAATAATGTAGGAGATGAGGCAGCAAAACTTGCATTCTAATGCCAAATGTAAGTCAAATCTACTGTGGTGCCGCTAGCGTCACTAGCGCCAGTTGCCACCCCAGAAAACATCATTCTAATGCAGCAAGAGGATGGGCTCGTCCTTTAATGCTTTGGGATCAACGTTGACAGACGATGCCATCCATAAACAAATATCAGCAACAGACAATATGTTGCCCACTGTCTCCCCTTCAAATGCTTTATCCACTTGCCAACCCCCTCATTGATGTCAGGAAGTCTGGAGATCAGCCCCTCAAAGTCTGATGTTTGCCAAGGTATGTAATTTCCCTGTGTTCCCTTTATCAGTATTAGATCTATAGTATATATTAATGTATGTCTATTGCAAATGTGAAACTTCCTATCACATCTCTCTTTTCTACCCCATGCTGTTCTGAGCCTGTGCTCCCTCTGCACAAGAGTCCAATACTCTCGACTTCTTTGGATTTACCTTTCCACTTTCAGTACTGCAAAATTTTGGAAGAAGAATGACTCTGAGATCTGAACAGTTCCAAACATGCTGGGATAGAATCCAGCCACCCCTGTTGGGATTAACTGTCTGCTTGCTTCATTTTGTCTTTTTAGTTTTTGAGATCTTCATGGATTTTCCTTGAAAGCTTTCTGTATTTGACACTTTCATGTTTGAGTAGCTTCATTATTTCTTGTTCTATTTCCCACTTTTGTCGACTCTTTTTGCTTTGTCCCTCGACTTGTAGTCTTTTATAATCACTATGTCCTCACATGTGCTCACATCAAATGTTGCTCCTTTTGGCCAACTTGGATCCAATCGTTTAGTTTTTTTCTCCCATTTTCAGATAGTCTCTCAATGTCTTTGTTGCCTGAAGGATATTTAATTCCTAGGATAACTACTGGCAAACCTGTTCACTGTTGCAGTGCGTATCCTTTATTTTAAACTGCACTTTTTAGTCAGATGCCCTGCTTAGTTTAGTTAATACAATGTTAAAATGGCTATTGAATATGTAATACAGCACTTGTTGTGGTACTTAGCTTTGATACACTGGTGTTATATTCTTATATTCTACTTTTAGTTTAGCATTTTACTGGGCTTTGCAATGAACATTGATTTACTATATACAAATGCAATAAATCATGATCCAAAGTCAACAATACTTCAAACTTATATGCAGTTTATGCCAAGTTAAATGTAGATTAAGTGAGTTATGTTTAGATGGATATGTTTTTCAACTGAAAATTTAGTAGCTTTAGGCTCAACATCTTAATCAGGCAGCAAATATAAAGGCATGTAAAAGTTTTGGTGTTATGTTGAGATCTAATTAACTTCTGTATAATCCAGTTTTGAACATAGCATCTGAGCAGCACAGTCAGTCAATCAGACAGTATGCAAATACACAATAAATACAATACGATACAAAAGTAGCTCAATGTTAATCAGAATCACTGAAGCAATCTGTTTTAGCTACACAACTGATAAAATCAAACATAACATAATGATTGTAGTTGCAAATCAGCGATAAATATACTGATGGTTTAATTGAAAGGATGAGAAAGAAGTGCCTGACCTGTGTGCTTCTATGTGTGGGCAGGAAGTTCTGTGTAAGTCACGCCTCCTGAGTCTCAGTTCGCTTCCGACTGGCAACGTGACCCCATCTCCTCTCGACACAGCAATGTAAATGGAGTTAGTGATCTCACAATGCACTACAAAGACTACGGCAAATTACTTTATTCGACAAAGTGAAAGTAACATCAAAAACACTTTAACTTTTTAGCAAAACGGCTACAGAGAAAGACTTAAACAGCACAAAACTCACAATGCAATCATATTATAGTACTTGGCATGGCAATATGTAGCACATTAATAATAAGTTAATTATATCCCCCGAAGGAACACCCAGACATCAACTTTTAATTGTACAGCGATAATTTGAAGTAATCATGTATTTTTTTGCTTTTCTGATTTATAGTTTATTAGTGCTAATTGTAGTGTTCTGGTTTGTTGGCTGAGGGTTATTCTCTCTCTCGTATTATTAATTTACTTGGTTATCCTCTTTTTTGTCAACTTGTTTAATTAGCATATGCTGCTTATTCCTATTCTAATCTGCTATTTTTAAGCTGAAGGTTTTAGATCTACTCAGAGTTGCTGTTCTCTTCTCCTATTTCTTCAGTTTTCTTTAACACACACACACACAGACATGCAAGCTTTCACTCACACACAAACACAGTTTTCAAATCCTAACCTTTAAGGAGAACTTCGGTCTGTTTAAACATGCAGCTTCATTGCTCAAGCTACCCTTGACTTGCCAGTACCGAAGACGCGAAAACATTTGGTCCAACCATTACAGAGCTCCGTGAACGGAGACTTAGCATTGAACGCTAACAGCATGGGGTCAGAACTTTACACTGTGTTTTAAGCGTCTTAACATGCTCCACATCTCACACCAGAAGTTATGCAACATCAGCAGACACCTTAGCACACAGCACTGTAGCAGTGTGTTTGTGCAAGCAGCTACTTACCTGTTTGTTGACATCAGTGTGTTCCGGTAGCTAGACCAAACTAGCATATCCATCGAGTGTGCACTTAACAGGCTTAACAGGCTATTGTAAGGCTCATGGCTCATGACAGGCTGTAACATGGACATGTACATTATGAACAGAAACACGAAAATGCTGGAATACGTTTCCGTCTCCGCCAGTGAGGAAGTAAGCGCACGCTCGACGGATTGACTAGTTTGGTCTAGCTACCGGAAGACGCGGATGTCAACAAACAGGTATGTAGCTGCTTGCACAAACACACTGTTTTAACTACTTTTTTTATTCATTTTGAGTCATACACGCTACAGTGCTGTGTGCTAAGGTGTCTGCTGAGGTTGCATAACTTTTGGTGTGAGATGTGGAGCATGTTAAGACGCTTAAAACACAGTGTAAAGTTCTGACCCCATGCTGTTAGCGTTCAATGCTAAGTCTCCGTTCACGGAGCTCTGTAATGGTTGGACCAAATCTGTTCGCGTCTTCGGTACTGGCAAGTCAAGGGTAGCTTGAGCAATGAAGCTGCATGTTTAAGTTCTCCTTTAACATTCAATACAGTACAGCTCTGCACTATATCAGGGTGTTTAAAGTACTTTTAGCAGTATAGTTCAAGAATCACAATATACGTATGTCTCACTAACTTTCATTTTTCAAGATAGAATGTACAAGATACATAGAGTCAACATTAGGTTTTAGCAATGTAGGTTTGAGAAATAAAAGACACAGTAAAAAAAAAAACACTGAAATTCAGAATTGAGTTCAGTTCTATATTAGCTCCCTTTTTAATTCTCTCTTCACTTCCACTAGTCTCCTGTTGTGGAAATTCTCCTTTGTGAGGTAGAGGGTTGCTAAGTCTCCGAAGAACTTCAGACTTCGGCATATGAATCAGATCTCTTTAATAACACGCAGAAGAAGGCAAAAGCGTTCTCTGTCGAACTCTAAATTGTTACCCCTTAAGTACAGAACAGAGAGGAGGTTACTTACATTTACAACAGTCATAAAACATTTTCTTTACATAAACAATGACTCTTTGATGCTTGGGTGTATCCTGTCTTTCCCAGGACAGTGACTCTTTGATGTAACAGATGGGACAACAAATGTCATCTTATCTAAACTTGTGTATCTTCCCATGTGGGGGATGTGCCCCCACCTGTGGCTCTTCTGACACCTCAAGCAATATGACATTCTCCCTTCCTCCTCCTGTCCTTACAGCACATTTGATCACTAACAGGAAGACTATATAATTTCTCACACTCCTCCCTAGTCCTCCAAATGATATAACAGTTATCCAGTGTATCTCCCTTTTTTTAGTCATCATCAGAAAAGCCCTTATTCCTCGATCGTTCAAGCCTTTTGAGATAAAAAACGTTAACCCTAAGTTACTGGGCTTATGAGCAAACAAGTTACATTTATGAATGCTCAGGCTCCACTTCTGAGCATCAAACTCAAAGTCACATTTATGAATTTTTGATTGCAGTCTGGTCTTATCTCATGACCTACTTTTTAACCCCCCGGTTGGGGCCTCTCATAGACTCATATGTATATTTAAAAATTATACAAAGAGTAACCCTACTCATTTTAAAATACTTTTTCGGTCTCACAAAGAGCAACTTTTGCTCTTTTATCTTCAAACTCATATTTCATGCACTCAAGCATTTTCTTCAAATCCACAAGCCACTTGTATCTCTCAAATCACTTTGTAATTACTTTTCAGGTTCTTTTGGAGAATTTTCAGAGAATAGACAGTGCTTGCTGCATAGACCTTGGTGAGACAGTGCATGAACAAATAATGGCAAGATGTCTACCTCTTTCGAGGAAGCTTATTTGTTAGGAATTTGCACTTTTTAAAACAAAGGTTTCTCAGAGACAAGACAAATTAAATCATGAGAACATAGTTTTAAAAAAAGTTGAACCTACAATAAAAATTTAATGGAAAAGTAAAAACAACTGCAACTCACCTATTTAATTTGTAATGTAATAAAGTCAATAAAAGCTCAAAAATATGCACTGCTGAATTTACAAATTCACTAAACAACAAAAATGTATAACCAATGTCAATGACGCAAATTTACACAATAAGACAAGTACAATAAAAACTATTTACATAACTATTTACAATACATTATATCAAACTCAGATGACCTGCTGTAACCTAGTCTGAACGTAAAGTTCCCCCCTGGTCCACGTGGACATGCAGATGGTTGCTCGCTTGAATGTGATCAATACATCAACGAAGAATGCTGCAGAGGCAATTGTCATTAGCACTCTAGCACTCCATCCTGCACTCGGTTGCCACACTGGAGACTGGAATTACCAGAGCCACTTTAGCCAGAGTTTTTTGAAATTGATCCTGCAAGCACCCTACTCACTGGGAGGAAATCTTACAGCACTCACTCCGTGTGCTCCAGGTGCAGTCTCGCCTATTTTTACTGTGACACAGGCACGGTTCACTGCAAAAATAAACCCAAAGACAACCTGTAGATTGCCATGTCGAAATCACACTTGCGTTTTACCGCAGTTTATATGTATGTATCTGTAGAATATTTTATCACTGTGCACTCTTTTTCTTTCTCTCCCTACATCTCTCCCTCTCTTTCTCATTCCCACTTTATCACTCTTTCAACAGGATAATTGAACATGGATAATTATCGAAGGCAAACTCCATGTAAAAAGAGCGGCCTGTGTGGACACACAGAAGCAAGTGAGCAACAGAAGCTCAGCAATGCAGCCGTCACCCACAAAACAGGGTCAGTATTATAATAGGTCGTAATGACAAAGAGCCTTCAGATTTTTCTATCAGATGTGTTCAAATGTGGACTGGAACAGATCCTAGAAGTGCTGGTTTCACTCAGGCCTTCTGTATCATTTCCTCCTCCCTGTGCCCACCTCCTTTATCACCCAGTTCAGATCTCTATGAAGATCATCATTGTAAAGGTCCATCAGCTCTGTGGAAATTTCATCTTGAATGATAAGAATCAATGAATGATACAGAATAAACATTGCCTTTAAATTACATACGAAATGAAAGTGAGGTTGCGTGTTATTGGAGTCTACGTGTGAGTTGTGTTGAGAGCACACACACTTTCGGCAGAGCCTCGCTGTAACTGAGTGCCAGAATGTCTGAAGGAACAGACATTTTGCTCAGCATGGTCTCTGTGCTGCTGAATCCAAGACGTGTATGCATTCATCATTTCGGGCTTATTTTCAGAGAACCCTGCAGATGGTGTTCAAAACTTTACAGTTAAAAAATGAAACACAGTGGGATTATTATAGCGTGCTCAAATATGGATCTAGAACTTGTACACAATCTGTCCCCGCTGAAGTGCAAACGATGTAGCTTGAGAGTGATGTGCAAGCTGTGTTTGCATTTCTTTTTTTTACATTTATTGAGAGAAAGCCTTCCCAGTGAGGCAGTAAACAACTTCATACATTCACATGTTTGGTTTCACGTGGTTACCAATGTGCAAACAGCAAAATAAGTATTGAATTGGTAATCGGTTATTGAATATGTATTGAACGTGAGTAAGGTACAGTAGTTTTGAATTTGGGGGATGTGTCTATTAGAGAGGGGTGCAGGCAGTCTGATGTGTAAAACGTGTTTGTGGGTGGGGGTGCAGGTGCAGGGGTGGGGGGGTTTAAAAAAAACCTAAATCGCAATGATGATGTTGAGGAGCGGTTGCAGCCAGACACTCTAACTACTAAGGGGGTCCGGAGGCAGGAGTGAGGGTGGATACAGAGACGCCTTCGGTTCTCTCAAACTTTATCAAGTGAGGTAAAGTTGATAAATGCAATTGGATATATTGTAGAACACAGCTGCTTATTGATCAGCCTCATATGTTACTGCATTATGCTGTTGATGCATACTAAACACATCCCGTGTCCGTTTCAAATTAAAAGCACTCTAGCATTTCAGCAGAAAAGAAACGCTTCATATCTCAAATGGGTTTTCATTGTGAAACGGAAAAGTAGACAACCATGGAACCGAAGCCCATGACAGGAGTTTGTAACAGATGGACTCTTGGCTAGTTTAACTTACACTGATGTATTATTGTCACACCGTGGTGAGGGATGCCCTGGTTTTTTGTCTTGTGAATTTCATGTTTTATTTTGAAAGGTAACTCTCCTCTCGTTTCAGGTCACTTGCCCTTCCTCTTGTGTCACCGGTCTGGCGTCGCCCCTGATCCCTGATTGTTTCCACCTGTGCTCCCTCCCCTCATGTGTGTATAGTCCTTGTCTTCCTCTGTCCGCGTTGCCAGAGTATTTCGTTTGTTCCTGTCGAATACATCCAGCCCTGATTCTCAGCCTTGTCTTGTTCACAGTTAAGTATTGCCACGTTTTGTTTCCTGTTTTTGTATGCCTCTGAAGAAGAGTGATTTTGCGTTAATAGTTTCTTGGTCAGTCTTTTGTTTGGTCTAGTTAAATGATTTTGTAGCGTTTTGTTTTTCCTCCGATTGGAGCGTTTTCTGTTGTAATTTTGTCAGCTAAGAGAGAGCAGTTAATTTTCATAGCCTGTGTGATTTTCCTCTGAGAGTGATTTTTGTTTAAGTTTTCATAGAAAGTCTAATTTTAAGAATAGTGTAGTCTTCCTTTATCCTCCTACGGGAGTGTTTTTGTACTTGTGTTCTTTGGTCTTGCTGTGTCCTCTGGACTCTTAGATTTTCATAGCCATCTGATTTGTCATTCTGTCTGAAGAGAAACAAAGCAGAAAATAAAACTTGTCATTACCGCTGCCTATCTGCATCTGAGTCCTCTCTTTTTGCAGAGCCTGACAATTATATTCTATAAGACCATCATATGTTTGTAGCGTGGCTGTCCGGTGAGAACCACGTATCTGTAAAAAATCGAGTGTCATAATGTCAGAAAAAGCTACCAGTTTTCAAATTTGTGACGAAGTCTACAACAATAATTTATTTACAAAGACAAATTGCGACTTTATATATAGTGTGACTAAAAATATGTACAACTGTGAAGCCTCTGTTCAGGGGGAGCTCAGGCCGTAATGACAAACAAAAACCCAATCTCAACTCCTGATCAGTAACCTAATTAAACCCTATGAAAGAGAAGGAACGAAAAGACATTTGCTAACCCTACCTCCCTAACGTAACCAAAAACAGGAAGTAAAGAAAAGGGCAGCTCACCCCTACTGCTTGGTGCCTATCTCTAAACAGTCTTCCTCCAGCAATAGAGCACCCTCTCAAAGAACACCAATGGATACAATATAAACAAGCACAGCACGAGCAAGGACGATGCTGTTTGCTGGTAGCGATCCCCGGCATCTTCCGGGTAAAACCATTTCAAATTTCCCCATGCTCCAGCGCCAGCTAATCCCCAGCTGTCACGTCAGTTGCTCTTGGCCAATGCTGTGCATGACCTGATGAGTAGAGCCAGCCAGCTTTGGAGGGAAACAGGAGCTCTCACTCTGCTTGAAATATAACAACCATAAAAACGCAGAATACAGCTGCAGCCGTAACAAGGAGGAGAATATTCTTACCACGTGAGGGAACACTTAATCCTTTAGTTTATCACAAACATTCAACATCAACACATCTAGAGATACACACAGTAATATGTAAAGTAACTAGTAACTGAAGCCGTCTGATGGATGTGGTGAAGGGAAAAGTACAATAGTTGTAGGGAAAGTGGAGAAGATCTATAAAGTTGCATGGAAATGAGAATACCACTGTAAACAAGTAATACTGGACACATATTCATGGTGAATGCTATGTTTTGGGTGAATGCAATGGATGTGATACTGACACAAGTGCCCTCTATTTGTGTCGTTCAGGCCTCTGCTGCTGAGGCTGCAGGGAGGGGCATCACAGTCACAGTCATGGGAATTTACCCTTGAGGAGATGGGGATGTCAGACAAGATAGTGATGGGGAGCCACAGGCATTTAAGACTGAAATTCCATGGGCTTTGACAACCTTACACATGGAAGGTTAGCCCACTTCACCTTCCCCACTGAAAATCCTTGAGTGACTTTACCCTCTACCCTTCTCACGCTGCCATTCATCTCTAGTGTCCATTTTTATCCTGTCACCTGATTCTCAACTCAGATTGAAATGGACCAAAACACAGTCCAACACACTGTGAGACTTCCTTTCATTGTGAATGGCCAGAACTCTCTTCATCCTGTAAATCACATATTTATAGATTAAGTTAAACTTAAATGTTGGGTATCCTTTGTAATCAGACCTTTGGACTGTTATGCTTTATGACTTCTGTATTACTTTATTGTTTTGTAGCCCAAATATGGTCCAGGTTACCTACTTCTGTTAGCAGGCCATGTGATAACACACCAAAGGCTATTCTGCAGTGTAAATTAGTAATTGCAAAACTGTGTCCTTGTTTAAACTGACCATCAAACCAAATGATTTCAGTTATGCTAATATGTTCCGGACATTTGCTTGAGAGACTTTGGCAGTGAGTGGGAGTTGCATGTGATGTGTGACACTTTTATGTCGTTTATTTTTGTTGTAGTTTTCACGGCGTCTGCTGAAACATGGAAAGAGAGAGCGAAAAAACTTCAAAAGACATCTGTATGAATCACGGCCATTATTTAATTAGACTGGTGTAGCCGCAAGCAGCACTAAGAAGTAATTAAAAAAAAGTCTTGTTATTAAATAAATATTTAGCAACACAGCGACCCAGTTAAAGACAAAAAAGGACACACTTGATGAAAATTTAACCTTGATACCTATCTATCTATTTCTATCTCAATTTTGACTATCTAATTATTATAACTTTAACCCATAGATGACTTTCATCTCATAATTTCCTTTCACTGTTTATCATAATTAAGACATTTTATGTCATAATTATGACTAACCATAAGAAAATTAATTAATGAAGCTCAGTTTTCATCTTTTCTTTGTCTTTAGCTGGCAGTAATGATCCCCCACATTTATCACTGTGAACCTCAAAGCCTGGCAGAGGACACTTTTTGAACAGGTGACAACAGACAGTGTGACTGCAGCAGGTCGACTGGTTTTTCAAAGCTGCTGCTGTACACTGTAACTTTTCTAATAATGAATGGGCCCCTTTGAATATTTTGCCACTGAAAATGTCAGAGCAGAAAGTCGTGATTGAGTATGTGCGCAAAGTCTGGACATGCCACTTTTTAAATGAATACGGGTTGATAGTTTGTTGGTAAAGGTCCTAAACGCAGTCGCTTACTTAGGTACTCGTTTTGAGTGTGTAGGTCAGTGAAATGCAGCCTCTGGGCCCTCACACACTGTCACATAATGTTACAAGTTGCGTGCGAAAAGCTGTTCAACTTTGCTGATGAGAAGATGCCAACCTTTGTTCAAAACATTCCATACAACTAAGTAGTTTAGAAATTCATTACTGTCATATTTTTTATATTCAAGTGGTGCCCTGGTGCGCTCCGACAGCACCGCACCTATCTGCACCTGTCAGTCTGTCACTGTCCGTTGCTAGTGCTGAACCACCGATTGAATCATCAATCAATACACTTAGAGTGCCGTATTATGTCCTCTGCGGTGAAACACCTGATCACACAAGGCTGAGGTGAATTATGTCAAACAAGTAACCCTCAGGGAACGTTCCGTGATGGTTTTCTGTGGGTATTTTATGTAACCTTCAGAGAACCTTTAAGGAACATTCCCTGAGGGTTCTCTGCAGTTTTCTTTTGTGTGTCACTGTTAGAGAACTTTCAGGGAACGTTCCCTGATGGTTCTCTGAAGGTTATTGTGTAACCGTCAAAGAACCTTTAGAGAATGTTCCCTAAAGATTTTACAAAAATAACAAGAGATCCTTAATGAAATGATCCCTGTGTGAGTTAGGAGTTCAATTTTATTTTCTTAAATGTCATAGTGAAGCTTTTTATTATGATAAAGTTTGTATATAGTTTTATATCTAGCTCTCTCTATGGCTATGGTTGCATGTGAAGGGCTGTTCAACTTTGCTGGTGAGAAGATGCCAACCTTTTTTCAAAACATGCCACACAACTAAGCAGAACTGTTCACAGACAGGGACGTTGAAACTATTTTGTGGGAGAGGGTGCTGTAAATGGGCAGAGGAGCAGAATTATCCAACACAGCAGTAGGCTAATGGTTACACTCTACTAATGAGCCTGACCTAAGGCTTTAATGTCAAATAATTTGAGAATACAGCGAAAGAAAACTTAAGAGGCTGTTTGAAGGCTGTGTCCACAGTACAGGGGCTTAATCTTTAAACCCTGCCACTTTCTAAGCAAAAAATGGGATTTAATACGTGGAAATGTGTGTAAATGTATGAGAACTTTGACCCATGCGCACAAAACATTTCAGAGACTGGGGGGAACCAGCGACACAGATGGCTAGGTGGTAACTGAAAGTCCTATTTTAGAAATTTTAGAAAAGAAAGGAACTTTTTTTTACACATAATGATGCATCTCACATTTAATTTCACTCCATATCAAAGTTAATTATAAATCCAAGTTCTCATTAACATTGAAATAGCAGTGTCACTCAAGCACTTGCACTACTGTACTTGCACTTTTAGAGAAATAAATATTCCATAAACACCAGTTGTTAAAATATCAGCCAACTCAAATTTTAAATCCATATTTCCTCAGTCAGGCTGAGGGTTACCACTGATTGTTTCGCATAATTTGGACACATGAAGCTTTCAGTCTGATTTAGTTTAGTCTCTTACACCATCTTCCTTCCAAGAGTTAGAGCGACAACCAGCCAATTGAAACACACTGTTGACTACATTTCTCTTGGTTTTGACCTTGTTGAAAATATTTGGTATAATGGAAGAGAATATGTCACAGAATGTTTCTAGACATGTTCATGCAGAATTCTTACACTTTATATACAGTATATTATCATATTGTAAATGTACATTGTATTGATACTTAAAAAAAAAAAAAACTTTGAAAAAAGTTGACTATAATGTGACACTATTTACCATGTCAAAGTATTTTCAGAGACAATTCATCAACGGTGGGAAAAAAGTTGCTGTTCTATGAGCTCCACAGCATTTATTACATGGAAGAAGAATGATTTATAGCCAGTAATGGATCAGATGTCTCATGCTAAGCCACATAAATGTTAAGAAACAGATGAGAGTTGAGATTTTGATAGTGGATCATCTTTATGTTGTGATTACAAGGGGAAAACAACAACATGGCTTTGGTTGTGTTGTGGGACCAAATGAAAGGAGTAAAATAAAAGATTTGGAGTTCCATCCTCCTACGTGTTGTGATGAATGGGAGTTAGGTGGCTAAAGCTGAGGTCATCCATCATGAGCTGTAGTGTTAATTAATGTTGTAGGAGGCGAGCCAATGGGGCCTGTTCCACATCAGCAAAAAGAAAAGCTACTGCTTTTCCTTCAGCTCCTCAGAAGGACTGAGGATTAAAAATGTAGCTCTTTGCAATGAGAATCAGTCAGATCAGGACACACAAGATACACAAGAGACACATACTGATAGAAACACACACTTGCATACATATGCAGTTAACAAATCAGCTGAGCGCTACTCTTTAACGCACACTGAACACCTTGCAGTGCTCTAGTGTCACTGTAGCTCAAAGCAAAGGTACCCCTGCCATGTAATAGCCTCACCCATAAACCTCCCTCTTATCAGTCTGAGGTGTGACTGGCTTTCATAATGAGTTTTCATTACACTATAATATGATTTATGCGAGCAGTCATTTTGAACACTCTGCCATTGTAAATCATCCCAAAGGAAAACCCTGCAAATAAACAAGCATGTCATGATTGTCAGCATAAAGGGATTTTAATTCATTATCAACTGCCTTTGGGAGCCACTCTTCAGAATGCCGATCAATAAATACAGCTCATGATAAGCGGGAGAATTAAAGTTTCATACGTGTAAACTTATTTGTATATTTTGGGTGTATTTCGGAACTCTAAGGGAAGGCTTGAGAGAGATGAACAATTTAAATTGTCAAGACCCAGCCGGGGCAGGGCCTTTCGGTCCAGGCACTTGGATGCATGTGAAGTTAATCGGCAGTTTGAATGTTAGTGTCAAAGGTTATTTTTTTTGTGTGTGTTCTGTCAGCCCTGTGATAAACTGGCAACTTGGTCGGGACATACCCTGCTACTCCTCAAATGTCGGCTGGGATTAGCTCCAGCCTTGTTTAATATGAATCTGTACAGTATTGCCAATAGTTGGTTAGCTTATTTTAGCTTAACATTGATAGGAAAGACTGGAATCCCAGTCATGTGTACCAAGTCACTGGCTGAGGTCATGCATCCTAGCTTGAACTATGAAGTAAATCTATGCATTTTAATGCACTTTGAAACTTAAAATCACTTAAGAAATAAGGGGATATGGACAATTTTAACAGCCTAATTTATTTTCAATTTAATGTTTGTAAAGGGAAGAAAGAGGATCTGGAATTATTTGTGGAATTACAGTTTGATTTAAATGTATTTCTTTGATAAACAATGTCCCATAATAAATAAACAATCCCATAAAGTATGTCCCGTAAATCAGCCATCTACCAGTTGTGACTGGACATTATTGCTTCTGTCTTCGCAGTGAGTTATAATCATTTGCCATTATGTTCATCACATTCACTCAAAATTCTTGTTCAAATAAAAAAAATTCCATTGTTCTAACACTTTCCAGGCCTATTGGGACCTCACCACTCGTTCTAACAATAGAGTGGCCTGCATTTAAACCAAAGCCTAAACATGCAGTCTTTACGCTCTAACACAGCCTGCAAACAAAGGGAAAAGTGCACCAACCCAGTAAGTAACACCTGGCTGCTATAGTTCCCTGTCATGGGAATGTTCAGATGGCGGAAGTGGGTACGGCTGGTCATTGATGGTGACCGTGCGGAGATTGATCAAAACAATGGTGGAACAATGCCTGCCGACCTTACACATGCTTGTAATCACAGTGAGGTTTCGCAACAGCGACACACGTGTCTGATAACGCGGTTGTTAAAGGTTAGTTTCCAACAAGCTGCTCATGAGACATGTGTGCATTTACCAAAGTGTATGTGTACAGCTGCAGCCTCCTAGAACTTGCAATTACTATTTGCGGAGCCCCAACCAGTCCATGCTCGGACCTGGAAGAGTCCGTGACTAGAATTCTATCCCCTGCGCTGAAGCAGGGCGGAATCATAACGCCCCTAAGCACCATGGTTTATCTAGCCAACAGGAGGAGCAATGATGATGGATGCTGAAGAATTACTTCAGCGTGAGATCAGCTGTTTTTACTATATCATAGGCACACTATATTAGTTTCTATTATATATAATATATCATCCTGATCATAATGATTGGGGGGGGGGTTGAATTGTTTAAAATAACTGAGAGCAGCTTTCTGAATCGTGAAATCCGTGTATGAATGGTTTGACTAACTGCACCTCATTTTAAGACCAACACAGCCTGGGGTGCACAGGTGGGCACAAGTACATTTGCTATTTACACAATATGTACGCTGGGCATGAACATTTAATGCAAATGTAATATTTGCCACTGAGATGTGATGGGGTAGAAGAATATGGTGGAAGCCGCCATCTCATTGTGATACTGAGGCGTCTGTACAGCTACACATTCTGAGCTATTATTTAATTGTGACAGGATGCTTCTGCTTATGTGCGTTAAGAATGTGGTGGATGTTGGATTTACATGTCCAGGGGCCTCCAAACTCATGAATCAGCTTTATGTGTGCGACAAAGGTTAGCTAGAGGACGAGGCCCCTACAGGGTACAAAACTGAGTTCGGCTCTCATGCCAGATGTGAGGAGCTGACATAACGTATACATTTTCATATAAGTACAGAGAGACAATCCGGTCAACTTTAGGTTTGCAAGCCCCAAGTAGTGACATCAGCAGAGTTAGGTAACTGACAGAAGATGAGATATTCCAGAGGGATCAGGAGGCAGATCAACTCCTCTTTCTCCTATTGGATAGATGGACCCTCAATCCACCAAAGTGACCAATAAGAAGAAGTAGTTAGTTCGTGCGAATGGACTCTAAAAAGGCTTGCACAGGCAGAGAAAGTTAGGTGGTTACTTGTAGATTTCCTAGATCGAAGGCTTGAGAGGATTTCTGGTAGAGCAGAGGGCAAAGCCTAACTTTGCCAGATAGTGGGAACACCGGGTGCAGCCGCAGTGGTTTGGACGCAGGCTTGAGATCTGTTTCAATAAAGAATGCTCACCCAGATCATTGCACTAATCCTTACCTCCGCAGATTCTTTTATCACCAAACTATACGCTGACACCTTTTATGAAGACAGCCCAGAAACAACAACACCCTCCAATTGAATGAATGTCCGTGTTTACAGTGGAATCTACCCCTACCCCAATGTAGGCAAAGGTAACAAGCAAAGTGGGCTGCTTCTTGCCAAGGGGAAATTCTTTCTGCAGGGATGAGAGAGGCTGGATTGCGCAGCAGATTTGGATCTGGGGTGTGTTTGGTAACACAAGGTGGCCTAGGCAAAGGTAAAATCCAAACGTTTGGTTGCTCACTTGTAGTAACCGCTGCAATGATTCCAGCAACACATTATGATGGGATTGTGATTAGTTGCAGCAGCAGCTGTTCTTAAAGTTCTCTGTGCATCAGTGCATTTCAACCTGAAGAACTGCAGCAACCAGGCACCACCTACTGGACACTGGGGTTTACACTCTTTTCCTTTGTTTACCAGGATTTGTTTGTGCCTGGGGACTGTAGGGGTGGGCGATGCTGCAAATTTTGATATCGATCCGATACCAAGAAATTACAGGGCCAGTACTGCTGATACTGATACTGATACTTTTTACTTGAAAATTCCTGATCATTGAATGATTTTGTACTTTTACCTTTTGTTGAAAGGTCTCCGTCAGTAACGTCTGTCTCTGTGCCAGGGGTCTGGTTCAGGTTTGCGGAGCTCCCTCCTCCTCCTCGCTCCTTTACTATTACAAGCTTGATTGTTTACAAACATTAAATCATCATGTTTGATAACCAATCATTTACTGTCAGTCCTTATATTGGTATTTAATCAATTAACATATATTAAAATTGCTGTGTTCCTTTGGAGTGGAGAACGGCAATATATTTTAACACAAACTCACATCTTTGCTTATTTAACCAATAACAAAAAGCAAATTCATAAAGATCACACTACAGAAAGTACACTGTTTATCTGCTTTTCTTCCCCTTCCTTCAGTGTTTTATAAAGGTTCGTATGCTTGTAAAAGCTCTTAAAAAGGTCAAAGTCTGCACCAACAGTAGTTCCTCTCTCACACAGAAAACACTGCATATGACGGCCAATAGTGCTTGGTCTGAAGCGCAAAGTGCATTTAGGGCACGTCCAAATCCATTCTGCTGGTTAAATGTCAGATAATCTGGCCACAAAGTGAGGCACATGGCACAAAGGGGTGGTTTTCAGACTCTGAATTAGTCATGGGTGTGTTTTGGGGACATTAATGGAACCACCCAGGGTGTTATCTCCTATTGCCTTTAAAAGCCAGTCGCGCCAGGACCTGGCAGATATTGAGCAGTATTATTTGTCTTAGCTGAGGAACAGGGTTGTGGTTGTCAGCTGCTGGACTCTCTGCCCATTTCATAATCATCTGTCCCTTCCACAACTCTGTTTGACTGGATATGAACAAATACACTGAGGAGAAGGAGGAGCTCTGCTGCGCTTCTCTGTATGTGTGTGTGTGTGTGTGTGTGTGTGTATCTCAGTCTGTGGATCAGGCAGGACGGGTCATAACTCATCATCCTTATCAATAACGGATTGGAATGAAAGTAGTGAAATATGTCCTTGATGAGGAAAATTTTAATGACATTAACCACATCGATCGTCCAGCAGGAGAAACGATATGGGTATCTCTACATTAACATGCACATCCAGGAATAGCTTAACAGCGACCTGACTCACTGGCAGGATTGGTAAGTATTTCATGTTAATGTCCTGTGCTCTTATACACATTAAAGTTCACACACGCCGTCGAGATTCATACGGTAAAAGAGTTAGGCATGAGGCAGCTGTCCTGATAAATCCTGAGATCCTGCCTAAAAGCATGTATTTCAGAAGCTAAAAGTCTGTTTCCTCTGGACAGTTTATAACCACAGCCTTAAGTTTTTAAGTTTTCCTGCTTAAATGTGCCGCAATATTTATGACACTGACATTACTGTGTGCTTGGAAATGTTTGAAATCACTGAAAGCAGCCTCTCAAATCATAAAATCAGAGTGTATTCACAGTATGAACCCCGCCTGCTAGGGCGCACACAACGCGGCAGCTGAACAGAATGACACTTGCTCCAAGTGCCGCTTTGCTCCGTTCGCAGGGTAGAGCCCCTTGTCAGAAGTGACTTCCTGACATCACACTATATCACGGAGTTAAACACTCTCATCATTAATAGCTCACAACACATTTTTCACGTAAGAATTGTTTTAGCACAGCTGCTTTGTTGTTGTCAGTGGTGCTGGGTCAGCTGTGTGTGAACTGACCATGGGACTGGCTGACTTAACGGACACAGGATCTAAAACACTAAGTTGACGAGGCCCACTCCATCTAATCAAAGATTGGCAAAAAAAACTAAGGCGCTTGGAGCAGCTGCACAATAAAGTGTTCAGCATTGTTTCTCTAGGCAGTTCTCTGTCTACACTCTGTCCTAATTTGGAACAATTGAAAAATGATTCTGGCACTACATGGGCCAAAGATGTCATATATCTTTTTATTTAATGCCTATAAAGGTGAAAATGAACAGTGATTATTTGCAGGACTGTTTCTTGGTCAGGTCTTGTCATTTTGATTCATGTAAAACAAAAGCAGTTGTTGGCAAGAGAGAAATGAAATGTATTACTGAAAAGATCAAACTATTCCTCCAAAGAGGTTTTTTGCAACCTGACTAAGGTCTCCAACCAAAATATTATAACTCTAATAAAATCAGTTTGGATTGTGTGTGTGAATTGAACCTTTTTCTTTAAATTGATTTTGTTTTACTTTTAGCTGTCCAAACTTACCGAACTCTGGTATGCCCTCAGTGCACTGGAAAAAAGTGTTGGATACATCTGCACTGTTATTTGCTCTTGATTTCACCTGGGAGACGGCTAAATGCATTTTTGAATCTTTAATAACTTTTTTTTTAAGTGACGCTGTGGATGTTTTTCTGTTCTGAAGAGGGCAGAAAAAGAATCAGGTCTGTCAGTGCAATAGGTTAAATGTCAGAGTATGATGAGAATAGCAGAGATGTGTCTGAAAGTTCTGTGATTAGCTCTGAGTGCACGCAAAAGGGCATATGGCCAGACTACTGTCAAAAACAAACAGGTCAATGAAGTTCACTTTGACATATCTGAAAACATTAGACACAGTAGGTTTAATCTAAAGGTTAGGAAATTCTAAAGTCTTCAGCAGACTCTACTAAACAAAAAAAAAGAAAGAAAAAAAGATCTAGAGATAGATGTCCTCTCCAATTTAATGAATTAAATTTAGCCCAACAATATTACACAAGTTCTTTCTTTCCAGCGAGCTTCAACTTTATTACAGTTCATTAGTCACCATAAATTCAACTTGTATCTTGTATGCCCTTTAGGTGAAAAAGAAGTCCACTTTTGTGAGACACTAGTGACAAATGAAAGTATAAATGACTTAATAAATGTCTGGTCCCCTCTTTTGGATTTTGTTGATTCACTAAATGCAACTTGCCTTCACTGTTCTGAACCTAAACAATATATTCTCCTGTCATGGTGGAATTTCACCTCCATTATTCATTTACAATCACCCATGCTCTGCCGGTCGACTTATTCCTTTTTTTAAAATACATCTATCTCTGAGTGAACTGGAGGCATAGTCAGCATATGGGCAGATATCAAGAAGGCAAATTATCATCTGCCATCATCTCTCCTAGGGCATTATGAATATGGCGTTTATCAAAGAAGCGATCCACAAACCTCACTTTAATATATTCTCATTTGACAGCAAGCAAAGTGATAAATCTCTCCTTGGACCGTTTTAGACGATGTAACTACAAGTTGAAGAAGCAACAACCCAACATGAATAATTCATACAGTGACAAAATGGTGCGCCAATTACCCAGCACATTTACAGCACAGTTATATTCCATCTTGGTCTCAGTTAAACGTATGCATGATTGGGAAGATGGATGTCAGATCAAAGTTAGTTTTCACAAGGCGGAGATATTGCGTCGTCATGGATTTCATTTCTCACACACTATCTCTACAGCATCGGTTACACACTGTGGTGCCTTGCAGCGAACTGCACATTTTACAGGCAACTTGCTGTGTATTTAACATACTATAGGGTGGACACCAGAGTTTAGCAATTGGTAGTCTGAATATGCTTTGATTCTGACCAGAGGTTTCTTGCTAAAGTTACAGAGGCAATGGGAGTACTCACTGCTTACTTCCACTCCACTACATCTCAAAGAGAAGAATTGTACTTTCTACCCCACTACATTTATTTGACAGCATTATCTACTAGTTAATTAAAAAATAAGAATAAATCTCTTATACAGTGGATAATGTAACAAGCTTTTAAAATGCAAGACATTGGGCACCAAGAAGTGTTTTTCCCACTAAAGTTCTCACATGGTTTAATTAAACAAATGTTTAAATGATCGATTATCTCACCAAAAAGCATGGTTAGTGAAAAAGCCCCAAAACTAAATCAGATCAGAACTAAACCCTTCCTTTCCCATCAATCATCTCATGATCCCTCACATTTATCAGATTTCCCAGTACATTAAACTGTGTATGTCATAGTTTGAGTTTGTGGTTCTGTTTTTTCCTGATTTATTTTGAAGTTCTGCACTCGTGAAGATTCTGTGTGAACATGTGTGAACCATTTAGGGGCCTGGCCGACATATGCAGGTGGTTCTCCTTCGGTGGCCCAGCCGACATCTGCCAGTGGTTCTTTGTAGGTGGCCCAGGCCACTCAAGCCTGCCTCCAGACGGCTTCCGCCTTCGCTGCTGGCCTCCTGCTTTGCCTGCAGGGGGCTTGCCATTGTTTCTTTATTACTATTTATTTTCTAGAATAAAGAGATGAGACGTAAAGTATGCGGTTTCTGTGTGAGTATATGAACACAATTGGTGTGCGATGGCGGCTATCTAAGATCAAAGTGGCAACCGCTAAAGTCTTGCCAAGGGCACCAATTGGCCAGGGCTCTGTGTCCAAGTTTTGTTGGACAACATAATATCATTATGTTTATACCCAACTTGCAGCTTTAAAAGTTTTTAAGTGTCTTAAAAAAGGTGGTTACTAACAAGTGGCTAAATCATAACCATCATTTAAACATCACAACAACGAGCCAAACGCTGGTTTGGGAATTGAAGCCAATGTTGAAGAACCAAAAGCTAAAGCTCTTCCAATAGCTGTTTGAAGCTGGCTCCAAAGGTGAGTCAAACCACAAAAGGGCCCATGTTAAAATGCCCAACTTTACAGAAGAAATGAACGTGTTTATAGCCTGGTACAAAAAATAGTCTTGGTGTCTATACCTAATTTATTCCTTCATGACAACTGTATGGGGTACATTTTTATGTATATATACATATATATACATATATATATATATATATATATATATATATATAATGGCTACTATAATATATAAAGGCATAAAGTTATGCATAATAAGGGGCCACTTAGCTTCACCTCAGCTGATTGCAGTCATTTAACTTGGTCTTTTGGCCATATTTGTAGTGTTGATTTCTTTTGGAGACTCTCACCTCAGATATCAGACAACTAATGTGTCTTTCTGTGAAGTTGATTGACTGAAATACCATTGGGGAGGGATGGAGGCCGGTGTGACAGTTAGCCTTAACTGGCAGACATCAGCTGGAGCTCTGAAGGATACAGCCTGTAGCGCATCATGCAACATTTATAGGGGATTTGGGGTTAACTTTTGGCAATCAATTATAATTAATGAATATCAGGGAAAATGATTAATTATGATAAAAATAAGATCCAATTGTTATTACATCACCTTGGGGCACCACCCTTGAAGAAGGGAAAAGATAGCTAATTCATCAAATCATTATCAGAATAAAGTACTAAGCTGTCAGTTTGTAACTCTGATTAATAATTATCTTAATAACTACAAACAAAATCGCCATAACAGCTAGTAATGGTTGAAGGATTTTGGAGTCTTTGACTGAGTAGAGGTTGGCAACAATTACTCTCGTATAACATTAAATAGACAGCATAAAGGTCCAAAAAGTCTTTCATTTAACACAAAGATGGGAACACACAATCAGACTAACATGCACTATATACACGTGTGTGTATGTATGTGTATGGATGAACAAAACCAAAATGGCAGCTAGGGTTCAAAGTGCCACGCCACATGGCATGGACAATGGAAGGTTACAAACAAAATGGCTGATCATAAGGGACCACAGTCGATCGAACGGTTGGAGTCAGGTCCAAGATGGTGGATGACCAATTGCTTCATTGCTTGGAGAGAAAAAAGAACAATGGTGGTGTTTACTGATATTAGATGTGGGTGTGATACGCTCCAGGATGAAGAAGCGTGTGTGTGTGTGTGTGTGTGAGAGACATGGTGCCAGGTTAGAGAAGATGGTTAGTTGCATGGAAAGACCCTAAATCAGTGTGAAACAAAATTCAACTAATGTTAATTACCTGACTACACAGAGATCACAATAACACCCAAACAGTGAACAAACACATGGACTGAACACATGTGCATTACATTAACCAGAGTTAATTAAAAAAAGCTTGCTTGGCCGTGCAGGCCCAGTTCAACATTACTAGTCTTGTAAGAAAAGATGCTGGTGGTTCCTTGGCTGATGAGCCAAGCAGGAGGAGGTTGTAAATATAATGTTGAACAATTTTGTTCTTGTTGTGTTAGGTCTGATGAAAGAAAGTTGGTGGAGGAAACCAGTCGCTCCTTTCCTTTGCAGGGATAGCAGCTTGGTGCCAATTTACTTCGTGTTCCTTGGATTGTGGAGTTAGCTGGTAAGCTTTGCATGGCAGCTACTGGCGTTAACTAAACTGGAATACTGGCAGGACCTTGTGTCGCTGCTGTGAGGAGAAGTTCGTTGGAAATGCAGCTGGCAACTCTCAGCAGCTGTTAGGCCCAGGAGAGTCCAGGAAAAGAGAACTTGAGGGTAGTGGCATCTGGTCAGTGGGGGGGTCTGTCACCCTGACCAATAGGAGCTCAAAGCTGAATTTGCACCTAGGTATAAAGACATTTTGAAATCCACAATGAAAGACTTCATCTGTGGGTCCCAATAAGCCAGAGCCTAGAGCTTCTGGAGTAAAACAATTTTGCTTTTGAATAACTTTTGGGATTAAAAACTGGATTTATCTTCACTATTGCTAGCCATAATGAGTCACAAAGGTGCTGAAATCCTCTGGAATGTACTACAACGCTTATTTGACTGCTGAATGGAGGAGAATTTGAACTGTAACTGTAACCTTTATTTCATGAACATTCAGACAGGATAGGGAAAAGAAAAGAAATTGTCAGATAACAGGGAGAAATGAGTGTCTTTTGAGTGTAACTTTTCTTAGATCTGATACAAACACACACCCTTGGTACCAGTTGTTGCTCGCTGTCTTATTAAAAATTAATGTTACAAGGTGTTCTGCGGAGTTCCGTGAGGTAAAATTGTGCAATATTTGTGTGTGGTAGCCTGCTAGCTTCCAACTCTGTGGACTTGTTCAACTCACTAGGCTTGCTCCATGTCCACCCACCCATCTATCTAGCCCTTGTCCATTTTTGATTAGGAAGAAGGAAGTATTTTTATTTCATCACATATCACACAATGTTCAACATAGAGAAAACTGGCATTCTGCATTTAACCCATCTGAGGGAGCAATGGGCAACCAGCACTGAAAGTTGGGAGACAGGGCACAAACTTTATCCACCAATGTCAAAGACTCAACCCAACTCCTATTTGAGAGTATAGGAGCCACTTCCATATATGCTTCTGAGAGAGAAGGGACATTGTCCATACTGCTGCCCTTTCCATCAAATGTCTGCTGCAGCAAGCAGACACAAAGATAATTTCTGAAAGGATAAATAAACCACACTAACGTACTAACTTGTGCTTTCCACTCTTCAGAACCATTGATAGCAGTCCTTGAACTATACAGCTTTAAGACAGGTTTGGCTGCTTCAGCTTGTAAAGAACATTGAAGGGTTATTCTCAATAGATGAAGGCTATGTAACACCACTGGAAATGAAATAAAATGTGAAAATGTTCATGCAAACTCATAATGAGAAAAACACTGAAATGCTTTCATGTATAGCATGGCTATATATATATATACATATATATATATATATATATATATATATAGACATATATATATATATATATATATATATATATATATATATATATATATATATATATATATATATATATATATATATATATATATATATATCTATATATATATATATATATATATATATATATATATATATATATATATATATATATATATATATATATATATATATATATATATACAGTAATGGTCAAACCTCATACCAGTAATGGAAGAAATACTCAGAGCCGTTATTTAATGAAGTCATATTATGCTAATGTTCGGTTTTAAACTTTAAATTTGTAAAATACATGATTTTTCTCATATGGTTCATTGCTGCAGCACCCCTTTTCACACTGTCTTGAACGCGCTGTATAAGCTAAAGAGTGAGACATCGCGCCTCTGTTCAATCTTTGCACATGTGCATTACTTAACAGGCAGGATGTAACCCATCAGAGGCAAAGTAGAGTGGGTCATACCAAAGTAGTGTGATCGAAAATAAGGTGTTCCAGGCAGTGCAGGGGCGGCGTTTTCTGTGGCAGAGAGCAATTCCCTTTGCAGTGGCCTTTGGGTTTTTATTCCCTTTGCAGATCTTTTTCACGCACAAAAAGTCGACATAACACAATAAAAGAAAAACCCCTAAAACATAACATGACCTCACAAGTATTAATTATTGATCTAATGGTACATTATTATATCTCCATCTACTTATGAAGGCTGTGTGACATGGTTGAAAACTCCATAGTGGGACTAATCATCAGCAGCAGTTGAGAAACAATCTCCCCAATAAGGTAGATGTAGTGGCTGCTGTGAAGCTTTCATCATACCACATAAGCTTCATCTGCATGCCCATTTGTCATGGAATTGTAAGTGCCCTCTGCAGGCTTTTCATCATATTACCTTGACTAGCATGAATAAGTAAACACTAAAACTGACTTAATGGACCTTGTGGTGAGAATGTTTTCTCAATTAGCCTTTTAAAAGATTGTTCCATAAACTGTCCTCTCTAATGGTCAGTTTATCCAGTTGAGAACTTTATGGAACTAAATCATAAAAAAAATATTACAGTGGAAATCAGTTTGAGTGATATACCTTTACTTTACTTTACCTTTACTTTATTTACCTATATTGCAGCTAGTTAAAATGGAACTAACTGTCAAGTGCTTTCTATCTCATTGTGTTGTTTAATCAAGAACATAAATCGGTGTATAAAACAGATGTTTTCCAAGTAAAACTTTAATTTGCAAAGTAACTGTACAGTAGTTGTCTAAAAGGTTAGTTGGGAAAAATTGAAGTAACTCCCTCAAAATAATTAAGAAAACGTTCCACCACTGTACTAAAACACTAAAAAGAGTATACAAGCATATCTTTGGATTTTCCTTGATTGAAGTCACACAAGATAATACATTTACAGCTCCCATCTCACATATTATGAGGATAAAACTACTCATTTTACCAACAAACACCATATTCAGGCATCTTCTTAAAACCTGACAAAGGTCCTTACAAATAATTGAGAATAGAGTTCTGTCATAAATATGGCATTGATGATCCACCATGAACCATTTAAACAGTGTTAAAAGTCTTTGAATTATTCCAAGCTGCTCACTTATGCATGGCCATAGTGATGAAAAGAGGGTATGAACATAACAAGGAATTTAAGTTACTATTTCATGTTTGAAAAAGCAACAGCCATTAAGACATACATTGATTGGACATGTCAAATTATTGAATGGGGTTTGGAGTTTTATTTGAAAGACAGAGTCCAAGGAGCCTTTCAGAGAAGTATAGCCCAAAAATTGGCCAGGGACTACAAATGTGTTTGTCCGTGACTGACTTACTGACTCACTCACTGACTGACTGCTAAAGTTACACCATTGTTCCTTTATATGAATACTATACATGTTCTGTTGTGTGCTGCTCAGTCAAACATGATGTTAAGTAAATCTGGATCAGGTCTGGGGATTGGCATTCTTGGGTGATATCCTTTTTCATCCCTATCTTCCTCCTTCCCCCTTCTCTGGGGTACCTTAACAAACATACTGAGGCAGTTATGCTCTCTATGTAGAAGTGGTAGGAGATAAATAAGGAGGGGAGAAAGGCATCCACACAACCAGAGGAGGGCATCGTTGTCAGCAGTTTTATACTGAGCTTGTTTACTCTGTAAGAGTTGGGCTGCTTAACATGTGAGGAGAATTTAAAAGTACATTTTGTATTCATTATTTTACAACACTAGGGTTGCAAACTGAACTTGAGTGAAAGACACTGAATGAAATACAATAGATACATTTTAATATCCCTTTTGCAGTGTCACAAAAGTAGTAATTCCCGGCATTTATTTGCTCAGTTACTTGCAAAAACAGTCTTTTGGGAATTTGAGCGTCTGCTTACATCCTCTGCACATCCCTGAGAAACATTTTTCTCTTATGTCTTCAGTGAGTTTTCACAAGGGTTTCGCCAATTTCCCAACAACTAATTTTTAAGTTCTCGAGTGCTTACAAAAGAATACTCGGCTCATTTTGAATACATTTTGACAACAATGTTCACTGACCAGACCATTGTTTCTGTCCAAGTTAAGTGATTGTTTGACTGACTGTGCAATAGTTTGGTTTTACAATGTTGACATATTTTTCTTTACAAAACTTGACATGTCCACGACATAAACTTTTTTGGCTAAAACAGCTAAATAAATGTGATCTGCTCACAACAAAAAATTGCACTTGGGCATTTACTATCAAGCATTTCAAATCATAACACTACCACTGACTCCCCAAATAACACACAGGCCACATTTCACACCTTGACCAGAAACAGTCCAGCCAAATACTACATTTTGACCTATTACTGTTTTCAAATTTTTTTAGAGTTATTTTTTTGCAAATGCAGTGCAGTACAATGCATGGCTGATCTGCACCAATCATAAATGATAGAATTAGACTAAGTGCAGCATTACAATATACAATTTACTTTAACAATTGTCCCTGATTGCCCATCTTTGCTTTTGTCAAAAAAAAATTTTCTTAGTTAATATCACATACAATGAATCATCTAAGGCACAGGAGCTGTAATTCAGTGTGTGGCAACATTGTGCCACTTATAACAGCCTTCACTTTACTTATGCTAGTATGCCATTACACGGAGAATGAATTGCAGAGTTGTATGTAGAGCAATTAGAAACATGATTTACTTGATGCCACATCCTCATCTCGAAATCCCAACATCTCTACCTAACACTAAATAAAGTCTAAGGAGACTCCGTGATTGCTTTCAGTAATTAAATACACGTCTTAGTGAGTACTCAACAGTACCCGACACAAATTCCCTGAAAGGCTAATGGGCCCCTTGGAGCTGGTCCTTCTCTGCATGTTCAGTCCTCTGTGGACTTTTACTAAAGCACCAAAAACATCAGAAAGAAAAACACAGCAATAATGTTCAATCTGGGTGTTCCTCAATTGAAAAAAAGCTGTTTGTTTCTTAGGAGACTTTTTATTTTCCTTTCATTGTCAATTTAAAACTTGAACCGATTTCCTTCAAAGCAGGGATACACAGGACACTGAGGACATGTCCTGGGTCTTTTCTAGGAAGTTATTTATTTGTAAATTTAGTGCTGTCAAGAGATTAAAAAAAATGAGAGATTAATTAATTATGATCTGTAATTAAGTGATCTAATTAATTTCCGACCTTTTGTCAATCTCCAAATAATTAGAAAATGAAAATAAAATAAAACATCAGGTCCATATAAAGTGCTGTAAGTTAACACATCAAAAAAACAGTAAGAACACTTTTCTGAGCACTGTTTGTTTGTATTTGTTTGTAACACTGAACCTCTGCTTCAGATAATATAGAATAAATAAAACAGATCCATCAATCACAGTGCTGTAAGTTAGCACATCAAAAATAACTTGTTTATCATCACAAAATAAAGCGATAAAATAACATCAAGCAATTACTTCTAGTAGGCTACAGATGACATAGCAGCTTTGCTGACCCCACACTTCTTATTTCTTCTTCAGCCAGTCGCTGGGACAGACCAGCTTGGTCACATTTTCTGGGAGCAAGGCTGCCCTTTTCTTTTGCACTATGTGGCCTGCGAGGCTAAACAGTCTCTTCACAAGGTATGGAGGTTGCTGGGGAGGCCAGGTACTTGTGTGCTAGGGCTGACAGCTTTTCCTAGGCTCCTAAGTGAGCATACCACCACTGCAGGAAACAGTCATCAATACTGATGCTGGGATCTGCTCTGTAGCGCTGCAGCTCTCCAGACTCTATTCCATCTTCTTCTGACTCAGAGTTGGACCCCAGCAGGAGCGCGCTCCTCCTCTTCTTCTGAGCTGGTTCACCATCCTCTGTGGAGGGCTGGAGAGTAGCTGCTCTTCTGGGCTCTGCTGCTTGGAGCATGTTCTCCGGACTGGTCCACACCTGAATGAAGGAATGAATGAATGAATGAATAGATGGATAGATGGACGGGTGGATGAATGAATGATTGTCATTAATACTAAGTGCAGTAGGCTGTTTTATTTTATTTACATTTTATTTTATTTTATTTTGTGAAGCACTTTGTTTTGCAATTCTTATTTGTGAAAAGTGCTATATAAATAAAGTTTGATTTGATAAATTGGACTCAATAGTCCAGTTTATCCTTATAGTCTTTACCTGTTCCCTCTTTTCTCTTGGAAGACATTTCAAATCCTTGAAACATGGATCCAGTGCTGTGGCCACCTTGAACCATGTCTCGTTGGCAACAGCTTGCCATGCTGCCAGGTCCCTCTGGAAGGTATTCTTGAACTTCATCACGTAGGCTGGATCATCATCAGTGATGTCCATGACACGGCCCAGATGGCAAAAAGCAGGCAGCACTACAGAGCAAGAGATGTAGGCCTCACCACCCAGCAGCTCAGTCACATACCTGCAGAGGTGGATAAGTTTGAAAAATAAACTTAGTGGGATATTTAAATTTAAGTGCAACTGATTTCCAATTTAATTGTCCTTGGAAATGTCCTTGGTTTGAAATGGCCAACAATCTTGCGGCACTTTGCTAGTACAAACCCACTGCAATCGAGGCAGACTGTGATGGTCCTCTGGAGAATGTGAGCATTGCAGGCGATGTGCTCGTATGGAAGGGCTCTCATAGCAGCCAGCATGTTTGCTGCGCTGTCTGTACCGATGGTGGATATCTTGTTTTCAAGCAAACTCCTTCTTACAAAGAAGGCATATCACTCTACATTTATCAATGGTGCTGTCGGGGCGTTTGTGAAATGTAAATTCCCATTCATTGGACCGACAACTCTCACATGCTCCTCTATTTTCACGTCCCCTCTTCGCTACTCACCACTCCTCACCTTGCCCTCCCAACTACAATGGGAGCTTATCAGCTTATGCTAAACCATCCCAAACACAATGACAGCCAATCAATGTCCACTTCAGGGTGTGACTGACCCTTGTTTTCCACCCCCAACAAGTCAAGCACTAGAAGCCCAACCCATAAAAATGGATTTTATAAAAAGGCAACTCGCATACAGAAACAGTAAAGTTAGAGATTAAAAATTAGATTAACGCGATTAAAAAACATAACGCGCTAAATATGACTGTAATTAATTAATCACAATTAATCCGATAATTTGACACCCCTATGTACATTTATTTTTTTAGCAAACTAGAGCTAGTGGTACTATACACAGCCATTCCCATGTTTAGTCTTTTTTTTCCCCATATTGAATGTGTTTTCCTTCACCTGATACAGGACATCCCATGATCAACAAGACTAAGGGCTGGTATAAACTATAAAAGGCCATTATAGCTGGACCGTGTGATATAAGAACCCACCATGACACAGGTGTCACACGTCCTTTAAATGTTCTGGAAAATTCTATGAGCAGCTTTATCCTTGATTTTAACTCATGAAGTCCCAGAGTGACACATACTTAACATCCTGGTGGGTCATGTGACAGGTCATGTGATTTGGTCTTCCCATAACAACATTTCCAAGATGTCTGTGTGCCAGGTTACCATTAGCGGCAGAGCTAGCTAGATTTAAATAGCTTGTTTTGGGTAGCCAGAGGTAAGATTCAAACCATTTAAGAATTGTAATGCAAACATAACATGTCCTTTATTACATTTAACCTGTTGTGAACACTTGTCATGAACAAGGTGACATAGAAAAAGTCATGAAAATATCGTTGTGTGACGTATATGTCACATCGGACGTTTAACCTTAAAATTGTCATGGAAAACCCAATGTGACATATATGTCACAATAAGAAAAATATATTAAGATCTGCTCAGTTAACTTAACTTATTCAATGATATGTTGTTAATATATTTTATATTGTTCAATTTAAAGCATATTAAAACAAAAAAAACATTAAATGAATCCAATTATTAATGAAATATGTAAGGAAACAATTTTTGCCCATCAGTAAATAAAATAAACAGACCCTATATCACTTTTTTCCAACCTATATTATTTGAAAATGTAATTAAAATAAATAAATAATAAAACATTTTAAAACATTTATTGAAAAATGTCATTTAATTGTATCTGCAGTATGGATAATAATCGATACAGTGTTCAGGATGCATTTGCAGTCATCCATGTGGACGACAGTGAGGGATGTGAAAGTAGCTCAGATGAAGACCTTGAAGACCCTGATTACACTCCCAAAGACATGCAGAATGATGAGTCAAGTGAGTCTAGTGATTCAGACTGCAGTGAATCAGGTGATTTAGATGAAGTACCTCAAACAAAGATAAACCCTGGACAGCAAAATACAAATACCCAGGACAATGACACATCTCCACCACCACCTCCCAAAAGAGTTTGTGTTGGAGTTCCAGGTGATGTTCATGTAGACCAGGTTGCACACTGGCCTGTGAAATGCAACAGGCATGGCCATTGAACATTCTGCAAAATCAGTGCAACCACCACGCTTTGTGAGAAATGCGACATGCATCTTTGCTTCATTCAGAAAAGTAATTGTTTCAAATCTTTCCATTTGACCAAGGCTTAGCTGCCACACATGTTAATAACAATGGTTCAAACATGGTCCTGAGAATACAAACTTTTTTTTATTACACTTTTTTGTGTTTACAAGTTTACAAGTCTGTTGCTCAGTTTTCTACAGCTACAGTAACGTATTACGACCTCCAATATGAGGTATAGTTATAATCTTTGCTACCAAACAGAAAAACATGACCAGAAAAACACTGTTGCTCAGTTTTCTACAGTTACAGTGGCTTGTTGAGAAGACCTCCAATATGAATGGGCAGTCTTTTTTTTAATTCAGTTTGCAAACTTTTGTATTATGAAATAAATCAAAATTGTGCTGTTAAGGGTTTTGTTGTTAAACCTAACAGGTAAAATGATAATATTGTGGAAACGCAAATCACAAGACAATGCTTTGTTTTAGAACCAAAAAAGACGATGGATGATTTATTTTCAAATGAGGAATGAATTTACTATTAACACCCACTGACAGATCTTTGACACTAGGGAGGTATCCTTGATATTTTTTGAGAAAAAAATGTCAGAAATGTGTTCTATATGGTCTATTTAGTCTGTTTTATGTCCTCCATAATTTTCATTGATGGAGAAATTATCCAGGTTCTTAACGCCCAATGTGACATATATGTAACATTTCAGATCTCTGACAGTGGTGGGTGGCATTTTGAAAAAAATGTCAGAAATGTGTTCAATGTGGTCTATTTAGTCTGCTTTATGCCCCCCATAATTTTCCTTTAAGGAGAAATGTGTCCGGGTCCTTATGGGTTAAATATGGGTGCCCCCCCTGGCTTTTGAGTGAAGTTGAAAGTTAGAGTGTGTTGGATCCCTGGCTCCATTCTTCCTGCTACACACCTGGCCAGTCGCAGCATGAAGTGGGTGTAAATGTTTGAAATTGTCTCACACAGCCCAGCCTTCATTTAAATCATCAATCAAAAGTTCAATCAATCTCTATTTGTCTAGCGCCAATTCACAACAATAGTCACCTCATGACATGTTCCAAATTGAGTTTGGTTTTATGAATATTATTTGACTTCTTATTAGTTCCAAAATTGTACCTTTGAGTCCTTTATGTCAGCCTTTTAATGTTTTTAAGTTAATATTAGCTCAATTAGCTAGTCACACGCTCCTGATAGGTACTTTACATGCACAGGTTGCCTATTTGCCTGCACATGAATGTAACATTAGCCACTAGTTAACAGGAGTTGTGCTCAACAATCGAACATTTATTGCTGTATTATTTTAAATACAGCAGCCAACTAGTTAACTTTAGTCTCATTACTCGTTTTAATATTAGGTGATGCACTAGCTGAGCTGTCGGGATTTCCATCCGCCTGTTTTCAATTTCACCAATAGCGGCAGACAAAACATCAGATCTAAACAGAGCAATGAGGAGACTGTAGCTTCCCTCACAATAATACATGACACAAACCACATAAATATCATATTTCCTTAGTGTTTCCTATATTGTTCATCACCATTTGAGGCTTGAGTCGCTCTCAATTCAGCGATTATTGCAGGTCTCATAGAGTAGACTTTGTCTTTTATGATGTTCTGAACAGTTCCATCAGCTTCAAACGTATCTCTAATTTGAGTGATGTAACTTGCATTGGTGGTTCTTTTTGAAACTCCCTCCTAAAATGTCTTTGCACTTCAACTGCGTTTTCATACTTCCACTAGCATTTTAGAATGAATTTCCTTTATTCAAAGTTTAGTCTGGCTGTCATCATTAATTCCAATGGGTTTAATCTGCAAAGAAAAAAAACAAACAATTGAGTTATCAGCTGCTAAAGTGTGTATACATTTTTTTTGGGACACCCTGTGTGTGTATATATATATAACAATGGTGCATGCATGCATATGTATATATATATATATATATATATATATATATATATATATATATATATATATATATATATATATATATATATATATATATGCATGCATGCACCAGTTCAAACATAGCACTATGTGTAAACATACTTGCACAATAATTGTGTGTATATACATCCATGCGCAGTGCAGAAACTGGCCAATAGAGACGCGTCTTACATCTTTCAGCATAGGTCCCGCCCACAAGATGCTCAACAGAACGCAAACATTTTGATTTTGCATTAACACAATCTTAATCACAAATGTATTTTACTTGCAGTGTGAAAGGTTTTGCTCTCAGATCCATTTTGTATCATAATCTGATAACTAATTAATAACTGGTGTGTTGTGTGAGGGTTTTGGGGAGCATTAGTGATGGTGTCAATGGCTCACCACTGTGGACTCTGAAGTCAGACTAAGTATTTCTAAAATCCTGGAGAGGCACTGGTAGGAATATGATTTGGGTTAAAAAAGGATGAATTTATGCATCCAACATTGGTGGGGATGGTACACTATTCCTCTGAGATTCTGGCTGATAGCACAGGTGCAACATTACATCAAGTATTTCCTAGCTTTTAGGCTTTATGCATGTAAAATCCATACATGTATTATGCTTTTAGCTAGTGGACAAGGACTGCAGTCTTTTGCTACATTTGCATGATGGTGAAGCAGCCCTGTGGTTTACGGAATGAATTTACTGAACAGGAAACGTGAATGAGCTATGATGGAGCTGCTCAGTTGACAATGGTAAAAGACTTTCAGGTGTCAGTAAAACTTCATGAAAATGATACAGTGCAGTACCGAATGAATGACTGTCAGAGATGCTTCCTTGCGTAAAATATGCCTTAAAAGTCTTGCAAAACAAGAGTGACTTTTGGCGGTTGAAATCATGTATATGTTGCTTATGAGATTGTGGATGAACACAAACCACCTTAGCCTTAGTGCTCCAGACAGCAGAGATTAATCTCCTCAATTTAATATTTTCACCTGACACTGAGGAAACAGATTGTTGCTGGAATGGCCTTATGGGGCCTCTGCAGGACATCTATAATAGTTCTTGTTATTAATGTCCTCTGAAAGCCTCTAAACTTCCCAGTGGATGGCAGAATTTCATTTTGCACTTCTTGTCTTTACAATGATTGTTGGCTTTGTGATTGGTTGTTTACGAAAAAGAAATGTATTCAGCGCCTCATGGTAAGTACATTTGCAAACATAGTAATTGTTTAGAAATATAGTTTGGCACAAAAACAATTACTGTGGTTTGGTCTTTTCAGTTATTGAGAAAACAAAGAAAGAAAAGTAATGAATATGTATTCCTTCTCACTTCTTGACTTGATTGAATTGGATTTTTGCCAAGTCATTTTGATCAAAAGTGATTTCCCGTAATTTGTTGAACAGTTACCAATCATGTTTTAAAAAATGGATGCGACTAAGAACCCTTAAAGCAATCAGACACATTTTTTTTTTCTAGGACATAATAATCATGTGATTACACAGAAGCATTTTTAATTGTTTTTTATATTCACCCTGATTAGGTTTAGAGTTTTGACACCCATTACTAATGTCCTGGCATTATACAGGGAATAAGTGTCACAATACCGGAATTGTGTGTTCAATCCCAAGGGGGAAAAGTGATACAACATTGAGGGCTAAAATGTTCAGATTTTTAAAAACATAAACATAACAAGGCTCGATACAACGGTTTAATACATTTGTACTTCTGACCATAGTCAGAGTGGAAGGAGGCGAGCCTATGTAGACACTTCAGCGTTGTGTGGGTAGATCTGCTGTCAAGAAAGACAGCATGAAAGCACAGCTGGTGTCAGTATCAGTATTGTGGAAAATGAGTAATGAAACTGTTTCAAATATTCAGTATCAATATTTCACTATTTTGATAACACTACATGAGACCGTATGCAAATGATCAGTGATGCGGGTGGAGATACTTGTTTTTCCTAATTGTTTTGTTTTGTTTATTTATTTATTTATTTATTTATTTATTTTAATTTATTTATTTTTTTTATTGGTGAAATTAGGTGAAAGACAAGGTGACATGGAGGACAAGTACATCACACCACGAGGGTCAACAAATACAGATAGTGGACATACGGTACAGATAACAACAAAAAAAACAACATACAGTTATTATGATATGTATAGAGGTATTATAGGTGTGTGTGTGTGTGTGTGTGCGTGTCTGTGTGTGAGTGAGTGTGCATGCGTGCTAGTGGCTGAGAGGCAGATAGTATGGTATTATAAACGTATGTAGGTATAGATTGATGATACAATAAAAATAAGTAGTAAAATAAAGTATAAATAAGAAAAGAGAAGGAGGAGGAAAGTAAAACTGAAGGAACCAAAACAAAAAAAAAAGATAAATAAGTTAAATAAGTAGTATTAGTATGCAACATGATATGAGATATATTGACGTAGTACAGTGTTATATAATATAACCTTATATAATGTATTTAGATAATTGAGATAAGATAAGACAGTATATTGTAATATGAGATATTATAAGAGGAAATGTAGTATGTTATAACCTAATATAGTCTGACGAGATAGTGTGAGGTATGATAATGTAATACAGGGCAAATATGTAATGTAATATATCATGCTGTAACACAGGATAATAACATAATATATATGTAAACATAATTGTTTTCTTTAATTATTTGATTTACGATTCTTTATTCCAACAAGGATTAGTCGTAATATTTATTTAATTTTTTCCCTCAAACATTTGGCAATCAAATTGTACCCTGTAGTAAAGCAATATAAGTCAAAATATTACTTCAGTGATGTTTACTGTTGCAGGGCAATTACCTCACAAAATAAAAAAAGAGGCTTTTACTAGTTTTGTCTTTGTTTTTTTCAATGGAAATACGTTTTAATTACACTGGTAGGGCAGGTTTATTGGAACGTATTTATCATTAGCAAAGCTGATTAATAATAATACTTCAGTTAATAATAATTATGTATGATCCTGCTACAGCAAGTAAACTAAGCACTTTGGTTTACTCAAGCATCAGCAAACAAGCGTTTGTGTATATATGTGAGTGTGTCAGAGAGAGAGAGCTAAACTGGTGGATGTGATGCCTTGGTAGATGATATCACACAAGTGTTCAAGATGGCGGATGTGTACATCACACCAGGGGCTGGTAAGCTGGTGACAGGAAGCCTCGAACGAGTTAGTGGTCGAACCTCGCTGCTGACCTACCATGTGAGTTTGAAATCAGTGTGGCTTCTACAAAGCGTCACACTTTTGCTTGTTTAGGTGTATATGCGGGTCTGAGTGATCAATTGTGTCAAAATGCAAACTCAAAAACCTAAACATCATAGGACATACTCTGAGTTTATATTTGCCATTGTTGCATACTTCGATACATCATTTCAGTCTCTTGAGTATCTTCACCCTGGGAGAACGGTCCATTTCTGGCAATCCAAAATGTTGTTTACATGTGTACGAAGGGCCAAAACACACTTTGTTTAAAAGCAATACCCATGTATGTGTGGACATGGTCTACTTTGAGGACGTCACTGAGACCACAGCTTTTCACGACTCTATGGCTAGAGACAGATTTTCCAGATCTAACGAAGTTGAAACACGTACCTGCTTGATAGTGTGACTGGTTCCAAGGGTTTGACTGCAATTTCCTTAGCTGCTGTGTTTGGTTGTGACAACCATTGTTTTGTACTCCACTAAATATATCCCTGCAAAGTATCCCATTTTTTTATTGTTATGGTTAGGATAACACTGACTTTTACCAATCAGTGCTGTTGAGAACATACTGTCCAATATGTTCTTGAGCCATTGTTCTATTTTTTCTGTTCAGCTATAAGAATAATACTTTTGAATAACATTTTAAGAACTTGATTACATTTAATTAAAAAAGGATCTTATTTTAAACCGGCAGGGTAAATTGGCATAGTTGTGTATATGCAATTAGCTTTGACACATGACCTTTTCATCAATTGCAAACCATTCTAAAAGTAATGACCTTGGATGGGAAGTGGTGTCTACAATGCATGTAGCTTTACTGTGTTGATTCATCTATCCATCCATCCATCCATCCATTTTCGTCCGCTTATCCGGGGCCGGGTCGCGGGGGCAGCTGCCTGAGCAGGGACACCCAGACTTCCCTCTCCCCGGACACTGCCTCCAGCTCTTCCGGGAGGATCCCAAGGCATTCCCAGGCCAGCTGAGTGACATAGTCACACCAGCGTGTCCTGGGTCTTCCTCGGGGTCTCCTCCCGGGGGGACATGCCAGGAACACCTCCCGAGGGTGGAAACAGATGCCCGAGCCACCTCAGCTGGCTCCTCTCGATGTGGAGGAGCAGCGGCTCTACTCCGAGCTCCTCCCGGGTGACAGAGCTCTTCACCCTATCTCTAAGGGAGCGCCCTGCCACCCTGCGGAGGAAACTAATTTCGGCCGCTTGTATCCGGGATCTTATTCTTTCGGTCATGACCCAAAGTTCATGGCCATAGGTGAGGGTAGGAATGTAGATTGACTGGTAAATCGAGAGCTGAGCCAAAAGGCTCAGCTCTCTCTATACCACGACAGACCGATACAATGACCGCATTACTGCGGCCGCTGCACCGATCCGCCTGTCAATCTCACGCTCCATCCTTCCCTCACTCGTGAACAAGACCCCAAGCTATTAAACTCCTCCACTTGAGGCAGGAACTCTCCCCCAACCTGGAGGGAGCAAGCCACCTTTTTCCGGTCGAGAACCATGGCCTCGGATTTGGAGGTGCTAATTCTCATCCCAGCCGCTTCACACTCGGCTGCAAACCGCCCCAGGACATGCTGGAGGTCCTGGCTCGAAGGAGCCAACAAGACCACATCATCCGCGAAAAGCAGAGATGAGATCCAGTGGATCTCAAACCAGATCCCCTCCGGCCCCTGGCTGCGCCTAGAAATTCTGTCCATAAAAATAATGAACAGAACCGGTGACAAAGGGCAGCCCTGCCGGAGTCCAACATGCACTGGGAACAGGTCTGACTTACTGCCGGCAATGTGAACCAAGCTCCTGCTCCGGTCGTACAAGGACCGTACAGCCCTTAACAGAGGGCCTCCGACCCCGTACTCCCGGAGCACCTCCCACAGAATGCCACGAGGGACACGGTTGAATGCTTTCTCCAAGTCCACAAAACACATGTGGACAGGTTGGGCAAACTCCCATGAACCCTCGAGCACCCTGTGGAGGGTATAGAGCTGGTCCAGTGTTCCACGGCCAGGACGAAAACCGCATTGTTCCTCCTGGATCCGAGGTTCGACTATCAGCTGAATTCTCCTCTCCAGTACCCTGGAATAGACTTTCCCAGGGAGGCTGAGGAGTGTGATCCCCCGATAGTTGGAACACACCCTCCGGTCCCCCTTTTTAAATAGGGGGACCACCACCCCGGTCTGCCAGTCCAGAGGCACTGTCCCCGACTGCCACGTGATGCTGCAGAGACGTGTCAGCCAAGACAGCCCCACAACATCCAGAGACTTGAGGTACTCAGGGCGGATCTCATCCACCCTCGGTGCTTTGCCACCGAGGAGCTTCCAGACTACCTCAGTGACTTCGGCTTGGGTGATGGATGGGTCAACCTCTGAGTCCCCAGCCTCTGCTTCCTCTATGGACGGCGTGTCAGTGGGGTTGAGGAGATCCTCGAAGTATTCCTTCCACCGCCCGACGATGTCCCCAGTTGAGGTCAACAGCTCCCCACCTCCACTGTAAACAGTGTTGGTGGAGGTCTGCTTCCCCCTCCTGAGGCGCTGGATGGTTTGCCAGAATTTCTTCGAGGCCGACTGGTAGTCCTCCTCCATGGCCTCCCCGAACTCTTCCCAGACCCGAGTTTTTGCTTCCACGACTGCCCGTGCTGCCGCACGCTTGGCCTGCCGGTACCCGTCAGCTGCCTCAGGAGTCCCCCGGGCCAGCCAGGCTCGGTAGGACTCCTTCTTCAGCTTGACAGCAACCCTTACTTCCGGGGTCCACCACCGGGTTCAGGGATTGCCGCCGCGACAGGCACCGGAGACCTTACGGCCACAGATCCGGACAGCCGCGTCAACAATGGAAGTGGAGAACATGGTCCATTCGGACTCAATGTCCCCAGCCTTCCTCGGGATCTGGTCAAAGCTCTCCCGGAGGTGGGAGTTAAAGATCTCCCTGGCAGAGGTTTCCGCCAGACGTTCCCAGCAGACCCTCACAATACATTTGGGTCTGCCAGGTCTGTCCAGCTTCCTCCCCCGCCAACGGATCCAACTCACCACCAGGTGGTGATCAGTTGACAGCTCAGCCCCTCTCTTCACCCGAGTGTCCAAGACATATGGCCGGAGGTCAGATGACACGACCACAAAGTTGATCATTGACCTCCGGCCTAGGGTGTCCTGGTGCCACGTGCACATATGGACATCCTTATGCTTGAACATGGTTTTTGTTATGGACAAACTGTGACTAGCACAGAAGTCCAGTAACAAAACACCACTCGGGTTCAGATCGGGAAGGCCGTTCCTCCCAATCACACCCCTCCAGGTAACACTGTCGCTGCCCACGTGGGCGTTGAAGTCCCCCAGTAGAACGACGGAGTCCCCGGTTGGAGCACTCTCCAGTACCCCTCCCAGGGACTCCAGGAAGGCCGGGTATTCTGCACCACTGTTCGGCCCATAAGCCGAGACAACGGTGAGAGTCCTATCCCTGACCCGAAGGCGCAGGGAAGCGACCCTCTCGTTCACTGGGGAAAACTCCAACACATGGCGGCTGAGCTGAGGGGCTATAAGCAAGCCCACACCAGCTCGCCGCCTCTCACCGCGGGCAACTCCAGAGTAGAAGAGAGTCCAGCCTCTCTCAAGGAGTTGGGTTCCAGAGCCCAGACTGTGCGTGGAGGTGAGCCCGACTATTTCTAGCCGGTACCGCTCAACCTCCCGCACCAGCTCAGGCTCTTTCCCCCCCAGCGAGGTGACATTCCATGTCCCCATGATTCATCCAATGTTATACAATAATTTGCTGTCAGAGCGTAAACAGCCCCAAAAAAGTGATTTGGGATATGTTCTGGATGGTACAAATACACTTGTTTGAACTCCACTGATTTGTACACATCAAAGTGTGTAACTTGGTTTTTCGAAGCACTGTATATATGAAAAAAAAGTTGTGGTTCAAGGGAGAGCTTTGTGAAGTCAGGTAAATTGCCTCAAGTGATGTCATAAAAAAAATCTGAGGGTGTCGAGTTAAAAGTATACACCAGCCCTCTGACGCCCGCTCCTCATCTCTGTTTCCAAGCCAGTGGTTTGAAGCTACATTAGCAACTGCTAAGATAACACATCCAAATTGCAGACCGAAATTGTTTATGATGAGATGAAAATATAGTCGATGTCGGCCACTGCTGCACTGATTTTGATAGCAATTTCTCACACAGGGTATTGTGAGTCTGAGGGTGTACTGAAGGTGCATTGCTAAATTGTTAGACTCTGTAGGCCTACTGTCAGTTCAGCTAAAGAGAGCACAAGTACGTAATCTACATCACCAAGCTCCAATTGTTATTATTAGTAGTAGTATTACTATTACTAATATTTCATATGTATTTATTACTGCTGTGTCTTCTCTGGATGGATGAATCTTTTGTGTTTTCTTTCTGTTTGTGCTGAAAATTATGACACTTTGACCAAATCTGTATGCCTTTTCATAAGTGCTGCATTAAAGATGCTGCATGTGATTGGACAGTAACATTAAAGGTGCAGTGTGTAATATAGTAGTATACTGTGTATAGGAGTATTTGGCAACATCTAGCAGTGAAATTCGAGATTGCAACACTCCCTCACTCACCCCTCCATCCCTACGCTAAGCTACGGTGGCCTTCATGTACAAGAAACTAATTGTCTGAATATTGACTTGTCAGTAATTTGACTGTCTCTGGCACGCTCCCAGCCCTAATATCTTAGTTAGTTATTTCTCCATGTGTTGTCTCACTGCAACAGACAAGGAATACATCTAAATCAATCTTGCTCTCACAACGTTGCCACCAGCTCTCCTAGAGGCACAAACTCAGACTAGGGTGTTCTAATATTCAACGTTATACATGGCGGCATTACCTTTCAGTTAAACTAATGTACTGCTAATATACATTGTACATTATCAAGGTTATTTCTAGGTTGTGTACCATAAGTGGAGGGGGGAAATCTATATAAAAGTGGGTTGTAATCCGGAGCTGGTTTCAGTAGTGGAGCCCAACTAAGACGTGCTTATGCATGTACGCGCATGACCAACATCCGGAATATTTTTCTCCCAGGATTAGTTTTCAGCTTATCTTTTACTATAAATTGTGGAAATGGGGTTCCATATTTAATATATAACCCACTTGAAGCTTGCATTTTAAATGAATATACGATTATAATAAATTGACTCAGGTCCTAAACACAGTTGCTGCTTCTGTTCCTGTGCTGTGAGTCTTAGTTACTTGTTTTACGTGTCGGTCGGTGCAATGCAGCCACTCGGCTCTCGCACACAGAGTGGATGACAGGACGACCCTGTACGTGCCCAGCTTGTTACATCCCACATAATGTAATGTTTTGTGAAAGCAGAGCTGTTCAGCCCTGCTTATGAGACGAAGCCAACCTTTGTTCAAAACCTGCCATAAAAATAAGTAATAAAATAGCTCAACCTTGTGGAAGGATCAAAATGCAGCCTTTCCTGTTCCTGTCCACATCACTAACAGAGTTAGCATGAAACACCAACACAGTAAACAAACTCATGGGGTACATCCATATATATATATATATATATATATATATATATATATATATATATATATATTATATATATATATATATATATATATATATATACACACACACACACACACACACACACACACACACACACACACACACACAGTTGTCTGCTAATCCACCCCTGACCCTGAGTATGGCACTTTTAAATGGAAGATCTCTTTTAAATAACACAGTTCTTATTAATGACCCGATTTTAGATAGTACTATTGACTGTATGCTTTTAGAAACATGGCTGAACACTGATGGAACAATAACCCTCATTGAAGTGAAGCCTCACCACCAAATTACAATTTTCCATTCTCTAGCAGAATAGACAGAAACGGTGGTGGCATGGCAACCATCCACTCAGCATGACTTAGTTTTAAGGACATTACATTTGGACACCACACATCTTTTGAATATCACTGATTTGTTTTCAACAACCCTCCCATACTCTGCATGACGGTTTACAGACCACCCAAACGATGCGCTTCTTTTAATTCAGATTTTCAATCAATCAGACACTTTTACCTTGGAATTTTGGAACTTACTTAATTTTACAAATTTTACTCAACGTGTTACCCAGCCTGCCCAGGACACACTTTGGATCTTTTATTACCAACGGCCTGTCAGTTAACATCTCCTCAGTGATCAATGTAGGTCGGTCTGATGATTTCTGTGTCTTTTTTAATGTCTGTGATTTTATACAACAGGATTTCCCAGAGCGAACTGTCATGAAACACTATCCTACTAATGAAGTGACTGCAAATTGTATTAATCTTCTATGTGGCACTCCTGCAGACATTTTACCCACCTCATGTGATTTTATAGTTGATAGTATATCCTTGACACAGTTGCTCCACTGACTTTGCAAAGACCACTACCAATCCAACCCCTTCCTGGCAAAATGAAAAAAACTAGACAACTAAAGAGAAACTGTAGAAGAGCTGAAAGAAGGTGGAGAAAGTCTCTGCAGTGGCTACCTGTCTGCTTCAGGATTGATTTTAAGATCCTTCTATCATTTTTTAAAGCTTTTAATGGCCTTGGCCCAACTTATTTATCAGATTTGCTTTTATAGTATGAACTCTCCAGAACCCTCAGGTCCTCTGGTCACGGCCTTTTAACTATTCCAAAAGTGAGAACAAAAACTCACAGTGAGGCTGCCTTTTAGTACCACGGTCCACGTTTGTTGAACAGCCTTCCAGTTGACCTGAGGGTGCTGGAGAATGTTGATACTCTTAAGAGCAACATTAACACCTTTCTTTTTAGTCTGGCTTTTAGCTGAATTTGATTTATTTATTGGTTTTTATCTCACTTAAACCTGGTTTTTTTCTATTTATCTATTCACTTACTATTCATTTATTGATTTTTATCTTGTTTTACTTTATTAATGATTTATTTACTTATTTATTTTATTGGTTCAAAAGCAGTTTTAGACTTTTAACCTCCTTGAGTATTTTATCATTCTTAATTTTAGAGTTTTATTATTTTATCTTTATTTTACTGCCTCTAGTCTCTACTCAGTGAAATACATCAACAATAGCGTTCCCTCAGTTCCACAATACCTGTTTTTCATGCCCTGTTTTATTTATTACTATTTATTTATTTGTTTATTATTACTCAATCTTTTATTTTACTTATTGTGTTTTAAGTGTGTATGTGTGTTTTTACTTTTACTTTCTGACTGTGCAGAGATTTTGTTTTCACATCAAAGATTACAAAGAAAGACCTTGAAACACAAGTCTTACAGACTACAGGTGCTCATAATAGCAGTTAAGCGTGGCCCTGAACTAAAAATAATGACAACTATTTAAATTTTTTAGAGCAGCAAAATTGAATTTGAAAGACAATTTCAGTCAGGTACAGCTCTATCACATCATCACAATACTATTGTTTACAAAATTCAAATGAACTCATTAAAGGTTTGTTTCCATAGTTTCAACATGGCACATCCTCAACAGTGACTCAATTAGTTTTTTTTCCGTTAGAAAAAAATCTGTTTGTCAGTGATCTTCCTTGTTGCAGCAGAAAGTAGCATGTCACAATGATATGCACACAGATGCTTTGTAGCATGACCTTTTAACTTCTTCTGAGTGATTATGATTGATATCGACTGAGGTCCATTTAATAAGGCATTTTTGATACACACATTACACTCAGCCACAAACACTAATGTGCTCAGCATTACACATTGCGGATTTGAGCAATTCAGTAAAGTCACTTGGCCACTTGTCTGTAATTATAAAGTGCATGGCACAGGTGTGTCACTGCCAGGATCAGGAAGAAAACACAAACGATCACCTGCTGCTGAGAAAAAAACTGATCAGGATGATCTAGAGTCTAGATCTAGAGTCAACCAAAAACCACCAAAAACTAGTCTAGACTAGTCACCAGCAAGACCAGCATATGTTGTGGTTTGGTGCTGGTTTTGGTGCTCGTTTATGCTGTTTTTTCCAGCAGGGAAGTCTGTCATATTCCACAGAAGCAGTACATCTTATAGCAGTACAAAGTGTTGGGTAATTTGGCTTTGTTACAATTTGCATTGTGTACTGAGTTTTGCTTACAGCGTGGCTTGGTAGCATTAGAATAGTTTATAGCGTATCTGGTTAGCATTAGCCCTAATGTTAAGGCTTTCTCAGAGTCCTCAGATGAATGTGAGACGGTACAGTTTGCTAAAGAGTGACCAGTCGGTGGATAAAATGACCATCCCATATAATTTAAGAGTTTCGGAGGGCTCAGTTGTTGTCAAACCATATCAAGTGGTTGCTGGCATGGAATCAACAGAGACGGTGGTTTCTGCTTCACAAAAGGAAGGGGTGGGTGTCAGGTAAGGGTGTCACAATCTCGAGCTTCGAATAAAAATATTGAATTGTCAATGCTGCCACGCCCCCACGTCACGCCCGGTCGGCTTGCCAAGCGGAAAAAAACACACACGTGTTGAAGTGCTGTGAGTCAACCTCCTCTAACTTAGCTACTAGCTAAGTCAGTAGCTATTAGCTACAGCCAGCCAAACGATAGCATGGTGTTACACCATTCCTGTTCGGCTCTCGGACCGTGGTCGGGAAGCACAGGGGAAGATGATTTCCTCCAGGGCCGAAGTTTGTGTTTAACTTCGGGGTGAACCCCCTTCACGTGTTAAGCTGGTCGGCAAATAATACCAGGGAGCTTTGCTGTATCTGGAGGAGCCTTCCCTTCTATTCACTGCCAAACTGCAGACTATACTTTACACTTTATTGCTGGTGCTGCTCCTGCTACTCCTTTCCTTTCTCTCCCATTCATTCACTGTCTGTACGCTCCCTCACTCTCGCTCGCCCACTCACACCTTACGCACACAACGTTCGTGTTGTCAACAAAAAAGCCACAGTTTGCAAGCTCTGCAGAAACTAGATGGCAGATGATTTTGTTTAAGTTTCCAATTGACTGAAGATATAAGTTACTGTTACCTTATGTTGTTAATAAATGTTTTAAGTGTAGTGTGGTACATTGTGAACAAAGGTCAGATATTATATTGCATAAATCTCTAGTCTAAAAATGGCATAGCAGCCTGTGCTTTAAAAAAAATAAATGTAAAAATCAAGAATCAAATCGAACCGTGACCTTAGAATCGAAAATGTAATTGAATCGAGGATTTGGAGAATCTTGATACCCCTAGTGCCAGATGAAAGAGACTGCATCCTATTGGCTCAGTCATTTTGAGTGGCAGTTTACATGTCCAATAGTATCAACCTAATGAAATGTGGATAAGTCGACAAATATAAACTATAGCAGAGTGATCCATTGTTTACCAGGTTACATGAGGCCTTTAACTCCAACGCCATACCTACTGTCAAGCATGGTGGTGGTAGTATTATATTGTGGGGCTGTTTTGCTACCAGTCTATCTGCTGCTCTAAAGAAAGTAAATGAAAGCCAACAAATTCAATTCTTCACCAATTCTGTCAAGAGGAGTGGTTAAAAGTGTGGGTGGCTATCAAAAGCACCTAATTAAGATGGCAATGGCCAAGAGACATTTCACAAAATATTACAATTACTGTATGTATATTATTGACCCAGAATATTTGGTCACATTTTCAGAAGCTGCAGATTCATAAATGAATTATTGAACCAAACTTCATGAATGTAGTGTGTTCCACTCATTCTATCGCAGGAAAATGAGAGCTGCAGAAAATCGAACTCAAGACTGCCATGATATGTTGTATGTTAACTTTTGTTTCTGTTTCAGTGTATCATCAAAAAACAAATTCAATATGTACAGAAATAGGGGATTTGCTTGTGTTTGTTCCCCAGATCTAATTCACATCGATGGCATCAGTGACTAACAAGTGAATTAATGTATTCATTTTTTATAGGTGAAGGTTGACAACAGATATTGACTGAAGTCATTGAGAGCAACTGAAGGTCTCTCCCTGGCTGTACGGTGGACTGTGGCTGCCTGTCAGTACTTTTTAACCCAGCTACAGTTGTTGACCCATCAAAGAAAACTGTCTCACTAAACCTCTGAAACACTGAAGACAGTTTGTGAAAAGGATTCCGGTCTACACAGATGGTGAGCCTCCCTGTTGATCTCACCTGCACAAAGACATCTGCTTCATCCCTCTGATCCTCCTTTCAGTGGGGAGTGTCAACCATTGGGACATGCACGCACACACTAACACGCACACACACGCGCACACACACACGCACGCACGCACGCACACACACACAAACACACATTAAAATGATAGTTGGCAATTGGACAAGCAACAAGCATGGAATTGCAATAAGGTACAGTAAAGGGCTTGATTTTCTTTTTTTCAAGCAAAAAACAACAACAACAAACAAACAAAAAACTTTTAAATCTCAGGAGTTTTTAGCCTAATGTGTAATTCAGTATATTTGGTCATTCCACCACTTTGGTCCATGCTGAAATATCTTGACAACTACTTGTTGGTTTGCCAGGAAATGTACAGATACCAGCAGTTGTACTACAGGAACATTAGAATGCAGAACTGCCAAAAATTCTGATACCAAGCAGATAGAGATCCACACCAATATATCTTCTATTTCACAGTGTCACAGAGAATGTAGCAGACATGAGACTGCATAAATGATGCTGGATAGTGTTCAGTGCTCAACACCATACAACTTCATATATCTTTCAAGCTTCATTTTGATTATGCCACAGTGGAAACCATGTGTTGCCCTTTCAAGTCAGATTATGTTCATATGGTGCTGTCATTATTGTCAATAACACTTTGTTTTTAGCCATGTTAGAGGCATGCCTCTTTGCCCAAATCGGTCCATCAGTTGGTTGGTCCACTATTTAGGTATGGACTGAAATACATTAACAACTATAGAGGGTTTGCCATTCATGGTCACCAAGGGACAAATTAGACTGACTTACCTCAAGTGCCATTAGAAATGTAACTTTCTGTCAATGATTTCCTGAAAGTTCTAGTATGGACTTCCATGAACTCTTGTACAGATACCCATTGTCCCCAGAGGATGCATTTACATGACTTTTGTGGTCCCCTGATTTTTTGTCTTTAATGCTGCCAGCATGTCAACATTTTTACTTGTGGAACACTTAAACACCTACTGGATGTATTGGCACACAGCTTTGCACATATTACATTACAATAGACACAAAGTAGTCTCTATCATTTAGATTAAACCAATTTAGTGCTGTACCAGAGAATCCCACCCAGTTTTCCAGTTGGCCCAGTAGTATATTGCCGTCAACCGTGTCAAACACAGCACTGAGATCCATTGATACTAACTAAAAATTTGAAATTGACAACCATAACCATAACAATTGACACCATAACAGTCATGTATTGTTAGATAATAGCCCAGCTGTTGAAAAACCTTTTTTTCAATGATTTTATCTAATAGTGTGAGGTTTGACATGGGCCTATAATTTTTCATTACTGATGGGTCTGCATTGTTCTTCTTCAGGAGTGGTTTAACAACCGCAGTTTTCATGGCTTGTGGGAAGATGCCTGACAGAAGAGACATGTTTATTTTCTATAGCAGATAAAGTCATGCAGTGTGAAACTTGTTTTGAGAAATACTGTTTGTAATATGTCAAGGCAGCAGGAGGAAGATTTCACATAGCGTATTATGTCTTGCAGGTTTTTGTCACTGATTGGATCAAGTTGTGTCATGCTATTAGAGTTGGTTTTAGGTGGACACATGAACAACGTGGTGGCATTGAACGCTTGTCTTATTTTCTGAATTTTGGCAGTGCAGAACAATGCAAATTAATTTCAGGCCCTGGTAGATAGATGTTCAGAGGCTACTTGCACAGGAGAGCTTGTTAGCCTGTCGTTAGTGGCAAACAGGGCACATACATTATTATTGGTGATAATGTCTGAGAGAAGGACTGCCTTGACTTTTTCAGTTCTAACTTAACAATGTGAAGTCTCTCTTTATAAATGTTGAAATTGAACCAGGAGATTAGTTTTTTGCCACCTTCGTTCAGCTTTTTCCACATTCCTTTTGTTCCATTTTGACCAGCGTGGCATTTCTCAGAGGAGATTTTTTCCTCATTAGAGACCACCATCACTTTAGTGAGTGCGATGGCATCAATGACACTTGTTATTTTCGAACTGAAACGATCTACAAGGTCAGTAACAGAGAACCTGGAGAGTGTACATGTGAAAGAGAAAGCCTGAATGAATAGTTTACTGGTGTTTTAAGGAATGTAGCAAGACAACCTCAGTTTGAACATTTGTACACACTCTCAAAGGAAACAAATAAGATACCAGAACCTTAGAAATATTCAGACCCTTGGAGATAACCAAGTCTAGGATGTAGACCCTGTTGTGTGTGGGCTGTGTCACATGCTGAGGGAGTCCAAAGTTATCAAGGCCACAACACTGTTCTTTAAGTCCCTCTATACTCAGGTTTGTCGACATGGATGGTAAAGTCACCAACAATCAACAAATTATCCAAGTCAGAGCAGTTAAGAGAAAGTAGCTCAGCAAAGCCATCAAAAAAGTATGTACAGTATTTAGGCCTGTAGATGTTTAGAAATATAGCCTGGAAAGATGAGTTTAACTGAAGAGCCAAAAGAAAAAGAAGTATAATTTCCATAAAACATCTGCTTGTGTTTGAGTTACTCATTAAACAGAACACTAACACCTCCTCCTTTTTTAACAGCTGCAGTGTTATCTTGGTCCAATCAAGTTTAGGGTAAAAACATTATCGATTAATATTGTTTTTGATGTTACAATCATGTATTGAAGGATTGTCCTGTCAGAAACCTGAGGTTTAATAAAGCTACATTTAGTGAGTCAAAACCAATTTTTGTGATAGTTTTTGCCTGATGAGGAATTGGGGCTAAATTTAATAAATTGGCAGATTTAGTCAAGCACTTTGTGTTTCTTTCCAGATTCACAATTGTTCTATTACCTGTCAACACAGGGATTTAGGTGGCTACCTGGACTGCATAGCTTTTCTTGTGGGGAAAACATTAATGCTATCAACTTTGTAGCCTGGATCCGGCACACATCAATTGGAGTTAGTTGTATCATCCACACAGACAAGATTTGCTGTGCTGTGGAGGAGGTGGAGGGATGCGGTGATGTTTCCGTTATGGTTGTTTCAAGTGTGCTGGTGGGAAAGGGGCTGGGCGATGACAGAGATTTAGGAAACAGAATATGGGATTTGGATGTTATGTGAGTTTGATTCCGACATTGACAAGCTTTTTCACCTCATCTGTGAAATCCAGGATGGAGGGGGAGGTGGAGGAGGAGAGGGAGAGGCTGACTGGAGAGGGCAGGGAGTTAGATGGGGTTCGGGGTGTTGTAGATCAAATTCCCCTCCTGTTGGGGCTGGAGGGCACTCCTCATCGGGTGAAACTCCTCCTCCTGGCTCAGCGGACTTCTATGGTCAGAGCTTATCTCAGGCAGTGGCAGTTCTCCTTCAGAGTGCAAACATCGGTTGTTTTTGTTTGTATCACCTCTTGCAGGGGGAACTGATGTGTGACGCACAGAGTAAAACATGTTGGAGGTTAAAACTTTACTCTGCCTCAAATTATATTTAATTTAAATTACATGCCCGTAAGCTTTAGCTGCTAACGGGCTTATGCTAATTGGGAGGCCACATTCAGAAAGTACTGAAGAGCTTTGAAAAAATCCCTCAACAATTAGTTATTGTCCCAGTGGTTTCTAAATATCCAGAGTCGCTGCTTGTAATATTTTTTTTTTTAATGTAACACTGTCAAGATGAACAATCTTTGGTTTTAACTTTATAAGAATTTATTAGAAACTCTGGCTATTTTTAACATGTTAGTAAAATAGAGTAACTAGTGACTTTCAGGGCACAGTCTTTAATTTGAGTTGAAAACCTAGCAGTAGCTGTTTTTTTGACATCAAGATACAAGATCTGGAAACGTGATTTAGTGGATTACATTATTGGAATCTGGTCTGTTCGCAATGGGCGATGTGCTGTTCTGTGGCGGAACTGGTCATGATTATTTCTGGTGCGGGTTCCCATTACATTGCGATCTTTTTAAGCAGTAAATCTCAACAACTTGACCAAACATACATTTATGAACAACAATACAAGTATGCAAATCTGTGATATCAGAGGTGTACTGGTGTTTGCATGAGCGTAGTGTAGTGAACAAAGCAAATGAACACAGGGAAAACTTAACCCAAGCAACAAACAACATAGCCAACTCGAGAGAGAGAGAGAAACTGACTTAATCCACCCTGTAATATAGGGGCAGCCGTCACTAGGTGATAGTGGTGCACTTACTTGTTCCTGTCTGATAGGGAAGTAGGGGTGGGTGGATCGATCCAAATATCGATAATATTGTTGGTATTGATATTGATCGATACCAGTGTAATGAGATCGATACGTTAGTTTCAGTTTCTCTCCTGTATGCACTACGGCGGTTTCATTAACATGGCGACCCGGCCGTCTGCGTCCGCTGCTTACAAGTGCTGCTCCTCAGCGCAGAGCAGACACACTTAGCTCCTCCTCCCCCCTCTTGTGATTGGATGTTGTACTGTCACGTGACTCATCAACGCCAGGCAAACAAGGAAGCAGGCTCAGCCAGCAGCACACAAGCAACACAGAGACAGAGCCTAAGAATGGCAGAGCGGAAGAGCAGCGCCATGTGGTTATATTTTCAGGCCGAAAATGACAAAACGGCAACCTGTATCATCTTTCAGTCTGGCAGAGAATATCCATGTAGATAATAGTGGTGAAAATAATATTTTAGTCATCTTTGGCAGTAGGTAATATTAATTTTCATGTGTAGTGCAACCGTGCAACTGTTTGTCATTTGTTAGCCAACTCAAAAAGTATAAATTAGGCTAACACATGATAATAATAACAAGGTTAATAACCATTATACATTTATCACGTTAAAAAGTGTTATTTAAATGAATACATTTACTGGAATTGAAACAAATATACTGAATATGATATGTAATATAAGATTTGTATTGTAGTTTTGTTAATGTTCCATTCTGAACAAACATGTTTGATAATAGATGAAGTATTTTCTGTTAACATATACATTTTGCCCAAATCCTGTCCTGGTTTTTATGTAATTAATAATTTATTAATTATTAATTAAAAATCACAAAAACGCTTAAAGGTCATGAAAATTCATTCAGATTTAGCAATTTGATGATGCATCCACCTTAATTATTAAAAAAGTATTGGTATTGGTATCGGCGATACTGGCCCTGTATTTAGTTGGTATCGGATATACCAAAATGTACAGTATAGCCCACCCCTATAGGGAAGGACAGCCCAACCAGGAAGTCAAGAGGCTGAGAGCTGTCACACCATTTAAATAGTCTACCAAATTGGGTGGCTGTGTTTTGTAGGTGATTTTGAAGACTGAGGCATGTCACATGCCTGAACTAGCTTGCCTGCGTTGGTCCATTAAGTTAACGTATGTTACATAGGTTAAAATAAGTTGGTATGTTGGCATTTGGTTTCCCACAGAACACCACAGGTGGTCTGCTGGGTGAAAGACTTATGTTTGACCCATCCATCAACCTACCTATGAGAACTATGTTGCTCTTTACACTACTCATATTCACTAAGGTCTGTGTGTGTGTGTGTGTGTGTGTGTGTGTGTGTGTGTGTGTGTGTGTGTGTGTGTGCTAATGCAAAGCATTACAGATGCGGTATAGTGGTTGTTGCTTGTTTCTGTCAATGAGTTTCAGATTAAGCCTTGAAGTTCATCATTTGAAATAAAAAAAATAAAAAAATCTCTAGATACAATAGTTGTGTAAAATCATAATGGAATAGAATCACTCACTCATCTGGTAAATGTTGCAAAAAAGGCAGAACTCCAGTTTCCAGGTATTTCTCATGTAAACCAAACAGAGTGAACTGCAAGGATTTTGCTTGTTAATAAAACAGGTGGCCCAACACTTTCACTGTACTCAATTTAATTCCCTCCCTACTGCTGTTTCATTTGTATGCTTTTCTAAACCTGTTCTCCGCCAACATAGCAGTGTCTAAGCTGAAGTGAACTTTAGCTTAGTAAAACATTTAATTCCTGGTATGAAGACCAGAACAGACACATTAGATCACCCAATAAATGTAACTCTTGTTATCATTTAGTTCTATATTGGGAAGACTACCGTCATCAGAAAAATGTATTCCATTAGGTGTATGGAAGCACATTTGTACCATAATTCAAATTAAAATGCATTTACAGAAATGCTTTTTCATTTTCAGAATGTAGCTGCACTTTTTGACTCATAAACAAAATTAGTAATAAATCATCCGAAATTGCATTTTCATTTTCTTCTTCAAGACTGCTCATTTTGTAACTTAATTCAAATGATAAAGAAAAGGACATTTAAGATTTAATATTCAAAAGATGGCCCAGCAAATAGGTACCAAAATTCAATTTGAAATGTCAAATTTGAAAATTAAAATGCATTAGCAGAAATGCTTTTTCATTTCAAAGTCAGAGCTGCATTTTTGACTCATGAATAAAATTAGTAATAAATCATCCAAATTGCATTTTCATTTTCTTCTTCAAGACTGCTCATTATGTAACTTAATTCAAATGATAAGGAAAAGGACATTTAAGATTTAATTTTCAAAAGATGGCCCAGCAAATAGGTACCAAAATTCAATTTCAAATGTCAAATTTGAAAATTAAAATGCATTAGCAGAAATGCTTTTTCATTTCCAAGTCAGAGCTGCATTTTTGACTCATAAATAAAATGAGTAATAAATCATCCAGATTGAATTTTCATTTTCTTCTTCAAGACAACCCATTTTGTTACACAACGACAAAGAAAACTGCTTTTTCGTTTTGAAGCCCTCCCCCCGCAAAAAAAGGTCCAAAATTCAGTTTGAATTCGCAATCCCAAGCAGCACAGGAGAGTGACGTCAGCGGCCTCTCTTCTTCAGTGTTGCCAACATGGCAACTGTCTCGCTAGACTTAGCGACTTTTCAGACCCTCTAAGCGACATTATTTCGAAAAAGCGACTACCGACAAATTTAGCGACTTATTCAGATCATCGGGGGAAAGGTGAGAAATAGATTATATTGTAATTCACATGCTGCTCAGAGTCATCGCAGTCCATGGCTCCTCTGAAGCAGCGCTGGGGTCTCTGCCCTCCACGCTCTGGGGCGCTGGAGAGCTGGCAGTCCTGTCGGCACTCGGAGGAGCGCCGGGCGGATGGAGCTGGAGCGGGGTCTCGGCTCGGTCATGGCACGGGAGGTCGTTGGAGGCAGAGTAAAGCAGAGTTAGGAGGGAAACACTGGTAGAAGTTAATGCACAAAAGCTTTAGTCTTGGCAAAACTATGACTTAGCCAAATACCGCGTGTAGTACACGAAATCATCTGGCAACGGGGCGGCGCGAGGCACAACAACACAACAAAACCACAAACAACAACAACAACATCCAACACAGACAACACAAAACAACAAAACAACCCCCCAGGGGGGACAGCCTGACATTCCGACAAACCACCATTGCGAAACCCCACCATTCCGAAACACCCCCACTCCGAAACACCGCTGTTCCGACCCTCCCCTCAAAACACAGCTGTTCCGAAATCGATTTTCAAGTTTACATTGCTTCCTACATCAAACACTGCCGGCCACACTCACACAACTCATTGTTATTTATTGCTAACAGGCCTATGTCACTACCTTCATTTATTATGTAGTATATTTTTGCTTGCAGCAAACACATTTAAACGTTTGTCTAATCTTTTTACATGCGCTATCCGTGGTGCTGATATCCCCACTTCCAGCCGCACTCGCACAATTCTGAAATAAACTGTGGCCCATGGGTGCGATCTGCCGGGGAATGACCCCTCTGGTTGTTCGTTTTAACATAACTTGTCTTTGTGGAAGGTTAACAATGTATGAGTGGATTGAGCAGTGCTGCTCAGTTTGTCTTTGAAAAAAAAAAAAAAAGCAGAGGAGAAGACAATAGGCTACCTATGTATTTTTGATTCAATAAAAACTACATGAAATTGATTGTGTATCCATCTCTTATAGCCATAGACGGATTATCATGACCACGGGCCTACACACGCAAACTGTGCGCACGCAAAGGCGCAAAGGCAAAGGCACCTACTAATACTGACCGTGCGTGCAAAATCCAGCTGCTGACCCTCCGCTCCGCTGTCACACAACGGATCCCCCGTCAGCGCTCCCTCTCTCTCTTATAATTGTTTGCCCGAAAAATAATTTCCATGAAGAAAACATCGCCTGACATTTAAATTTAAATTCCCATTGACAATACAAATCTCAAGAAATCTGGATGTATTGCTAATTTGTAAACACAACACTTATCATTCTATAGGCAAGAATCTAAAGGTTTATTAATTCAATTCATTTCAAATTCGCTTTATTGGCACGAATGCCACAACAACAATATTGCTCCAAGCACCAAGAACCACGAAAGAATACCTAGCACAGTACCATTATACTTGCTGTGTGTGTGTTTATATGAAATAATAATAATAATAATAATAACTTTGAACATTATCATAATTAAGTTATCAATCTGCGATGTAAACAAAATGCAAACATTACAGACTTCTAACCATTTTTCTAAAAGTGTCTGTATTTTAATTGAGAATAGTTTTTATATAAATTACACAAAAGGAAAAGAAAATGTGATTTGTTTTACCTATTTCAGCCATAAGCGGTCATATTGACCGCACATCATTTTGCGGGATTTCATTCATTGTCTCTCTTGTCTCTAACTTGTTAGCGGTCTCCAGCTGTGCGACTGTAACACAACATTATATGAAGAAGGACTAACACTAATCAATAATAATTGATTCTTATTTCTTCCACTTACAGAACTGTTTACGACTCGAAACAATGTTATCATATATGACGTTTCTAAACCAAATGTCGCGGCTTCAAATGCATCAAATTCCCACATCCAGTTACGCAGGCAGCTGTCCAGGGTGCTGAACCAGGTGACAGACAAAGGCTTCACTCTGCGTTCTGATGTTTCTGGGCAGATCTGTCCCCCTTGCTTTCTCATCCACTCTGTTGTGGGAGATCTCCCACAGAGCGAAAGAAATACACATTTTTTCTCTCTCCGCTGAACTCTGGCTTGAGCCCACTTCACCCAGGCGCGAGCCTGCAGCCCCCGCTCCTGCTGACAACAGACCGGGGGAGAAAACAGACATTCCTTTGCTCAGAGCCCATATCAGGCTGCCTGAATATGCACGAAGATCGGTATAACGCATTGGAGCAATTTTCATACAATTTCGGATATTTAGATTTATTTTATGATTTATTTATTTATGATAAAATAAATTCAATTCAACATAGCCATTTGTCCAGCTGAAGCATAATGAGCGTTATGTCATTAATATGAAGCAGGCTTGTTTTGCGGTTAATCAGCCACGTGATCCGTTTGAACCCACAAAGGAAAAAAGGATAAATGCGCAGCCTCCGTTTCCTTTCTGATTGTGTCCGTTCGGAGTGGGGGGGTTTCCCCAATAGACTTTTTCGGAATGCGGGGTCTTTGAAAAAAAGAGGAAACCCCGCCATTACGATGAATTGAAGTCTATGTTCGGAACAGCGGGGTTTCGGAAAGGCGGGGCTCCAGGCTATTAAAGGCGGCCGTGATTTTATGACCCGCTGCAGGTGAGTGGCTGTGGGAGAGAGAGAGAACATTAGCTTATAGCACTTTGTAGAAGGAGCTTTATAAAGTTCACTCCATTGACTTGTATTAGTTCACCGGGGCTGAGCTGCCACATCCAATATGGGGGCGACGTCGACGTACGGTCCAGCGCTTGATACCTTCAGTTTTATTACCGGGAATACTGACTGTAAAGTACCGTGTGTGTTTCATGGGTTCTGACTGTGAGTCTGCAGTCTGACCCACCGTCAACTGCCAAGCAGCTATCTCAGAGCGGCTTCATTTACGATCACCGTAAAATGTTAGAGAATTTGCACTGGAAAAAAAATGTGCGGGCTGATTTAACCAAGCAAACGACGAACCATGGCTGGCAGTGACCGCAGTACCGAACTGGACATGGTGGGTTTCCGTTCCCCGCTGTTTCTGCATGTACCACAGTCTATGCTACCAACACAGCCTTCACACTCTCCTCTTGCCCTCTCTTTCTCTTGCTCAGTGTCGAATAAGCACAACCGCCGCCCCCTAATGTAGATGCGTAGCACGGTTGGTCGACTGGGGGCTGAAGAAGAAGAAGGCCGCTGACATCACTCTCCTGCGCTGCTTGGGATTGCGAATCAAATTGGAATTTTGGACCTTTTTTTGCGGGGGGAGGGCTTCAAAACGAAAAAGCAGTTTTCTTTGTCTTTGTGTAACAAAATGAGCAGTTTTGAAGAAGAAAATGAAAATTCAATCTTTTATCACTAATTTTATTTATGAGTCAAAAATGCAGCTCTGACTTTGAAATGAAAAAAGCATTTCTGCTAATGCATTTTAATTTTCAAATTTGACATTTCAATTGAATTTTGGTACCTATTTGCTGGGGCCATCTTTTGAAAATGTCCTTTTCCTTATCATTTGAATTAAGTTACATAATGAGCAGTCTTGAAGAAGAAAATAAAAATGCAATTTGGATGATTTATTACTATTTTATTTATGAAGTCAAAAAATGTAGCTTACATTCTGAAAATGAAAAAGTATTTCTGTAAATGCATTTTAATTTGAATTATGGTACAAATTGCTTCCATATAGGTGAAGTATTGTATTTCAGTTGTGAGTATACTTTGCTAGTATATAGTTCTTCTAAATCTGTTATGGCAAAAGAATATTAAGTTCTTGTCATTTGTTTTTTCTCAGCTTTCTCAGCTTTTTTTGTAATTGAAAGCTTTTTATACAAATGTTGCTGTAGTTTACTGAGGACAATACAAATGTTTTTGGTTTTTGACCTACAAAGCATTTATTTATCTCTGAATATCATCCAAAGTATAATGTATGATCAGAGGTGGGAGATTATTTTACGTAAAGGTTCCCTGTGGAGGTTTATTGTAAACAAATACAGTTTCTGTTTAAATGCATTGTTACACCCCCATAACATAATTGTGTGAATCTTTGAGCCTTATTTATTGATTAATTTTGTGCTGAATACATTTTCTTATTTATTAAACATCTGCAAGTAGAAAAGTATTTTTTTTTTTTATTTTACATTCATGTTTACTTGCTCATTGTCCCTCTTCTCTTGTTGCCTAAGCTTGCATATTTCTGCATTTCTTTGTACATTTCCTCCACCCGTAAATCACTGGAATAGCATGCCATAATATAATACTATTGGCAGAAAATGTTTATTACATCATCCACATGGGCAAGCACATGTATGGCTTGTTTTTGGTCTCAAGGGGCTCCAAAGAGGGGGGAGACATTTTTTGAAAATAATATTAAACTACACACATTACACTGATCAAATAAGACCTCACTGCAAACTCAGCAGTAAACATACAATGAGGACGAATCTACACACAAACTCTGTAGAGCAACACTGCCTCGGGCCGATACTCAATGTCATATCATTGAGCAGCTGGCTGGAGCTTACTTTTGTTTCCACACCAATGTGTGCCAATCATTTACTGTATGAACAACCATATCCTGCCACATTGGGGTTACACATAGCAAAGATACTGTGCGCTCAGTGAGTGGAAAGAGGATAATGAATAGATAATACAAAGATTTACACCTTGACATTAAGGTAAAGTAAGAATGTCGTGAGGACCGATGCAGACATTTTGATTACCACCTCTAAATCCGCGTTTGCCTCCAGGAATGACTGCTGTCAAAACCGTTCAAACTCTGCTCCATTAAAACACATGTGAGTTATTGAGCCGCTGAGCCCAAAAAATATACAAACATAGCTGTCATTTTAGGTTTATTTTATGACAGTGAGCGCCAGTGATGATTGTGAGCAGATTAGTTAGCCCAGTGGTTCCCTTCCTGGGGGTGGAGCGCCTCCAAAGGGTCAGAAGAGAAATCTGAGGGGTCATGAGATGATAAGATGAAAGTTCTGACACGCAGGCTTGTATTTACTATCTTGACCTTTCTAAGATATAACAAGAAAATGATAGTATGACATATATGGCCTCAACACATTATTTAAATGAAGAGAGGTTTAGAGGGGTTATTTTTCTTTGATGTTTACTTATCATTTTGACTTAAATACCTACGGCACAGTATAATCGCTTGTTAGAAAATGACACCATCCCTATACGCCTCGCTTTTTGCTATTTGGCCTGCCCCAGCCTCGATCTTTCACAACAAAGGTCTAACTACAGCCAAAGAAATGAGGCAGCCAAATAAGAAGGGGCATTGTTCTCTATGCCCGCTATGCCCAGGTAAACGGTGTGTAACAACTGGAGTAACTGTGGAAACTCTACACAGCAAACTAAAAAAAAAAAAAAAAAAAATGCTTATGAAGACTTTTAATGGCCGACACGCCCCCCTAAGTTATTGATTGGACGCTGCAGCAGATTAGGCTGATCTGATACATCGAAACATGACTGGAGTTTCATGCAGAATGAAGACAGATAACAGATTTAACAACAAGTATGTCACCATCAAGTTTTGTATTTAGTTGTTTTCTGATTCACCAGCAAGTTAAAAGGTGTCAGCCTGACTGCAGGAGAACAAAGGACCACAAACAACTTTCTCCATTATTAGAAACATTTTTTCATGGTCTGGTTTTTAAACACGTGAGGCTGATCAGTTTACATCATTTCAGTTCCCTGAAACATTTAGCCTAAATTTGGCTTCCGATGTTCAAAAGACACAAACGATGATTTCACACTGAGAATATCACTCAGTACAGAGGCAAGTAATGAATAAATATATAAATGCATAACCAGTTAAATGGTTCATGTACCTCCCAAGCAGACACAGTTACACAGTTAAAATACACAGCACACATATGAATACATAGTCCCCAGTGTAAATACACAGTACACAGCATAAATGAACAGTACACAGCATAAATTCATAGTATAAATACATAGTCCACAGTGTAAATACACAGTACACAGCATAAATGAACATTACACAGCTAAATCATAGTATAAATACATAGTCCACAGTGTAAATACACAGTACACAGTATAAATGCATAGTATAAATACACAGTACACAGTAATAAATATACAAAGTACAATGGTATTAATACCACAGTACACAGTATAAATACACAGTACAATGTATACATATACACAGTATAAATACACAGTATAGAGAATAAATCAGACTGCAGTTTGTTATTCATGTGCAGCTGTTTGAACTTTAAGGTTGTGGGTCCACAAAAAAAAAAATCCTGAAGAAGTTTAATGTGTTTAAATACACACAGTGATGCGGGGACCACAGGCAGGGCAGTTGCTAGGAATTCTGGGCCCCCTGGAAAGAATATCGGTGTGGGCCCCTCTACCCATCATTGCCACCTTCAATTTTCTTGTTTTTCAGTATTCTTAACGGTGCCTGGTGTAATACAGCCAATTGTTTTCTTTTTTTACGATTAACGACTTAACAAGTCAGAGTGTTATTATGTAAATTATGTATAATTAGTTGTCTTATTCTCATTTCACTGATTTGCAACACGTTATTACACCTTGATTGCAATACATTTTCAATTAACCACTCACAAATAGGTAGTGGGTCCCACTAATAAATTAAAACAGCCAACCAGTGTCTACATCACTCACTCACCATCAAAGGCCTCATGGGACTGCTGGGCTGAGCGACTGCTGTGGGGTCAAACTCAGATGAAGCCCAGCCACTGCTGATTCTAGTGCAGCAGAGCATAAAGGTTTATTGTTCCATTATATATTGTAAACATTATATGTTATGTTCATGGAGAAACTGATGCAGAACTAACCTATTCTTGGACAAAATCTAAATGGGCTTCTTAGTACCATAGCTCTAGGTGGACAGCTTCACTTTCCAGGCAAAAAATATTTTAAACCATTCAAAAGTCAGTGTAAACTGTCCAACTCTAAATAGTCTTTTTTACTTTGTTGTTGTCAGCTATTATGGTGTCTTTTATTTTATACTGCTATGAAAACAAACAAATCTTTGAACATTTAACTTTTTTGTATTTAGGCTATTCAAATGTCCCACTAATAACACATTTTACAAGACCACATTGAACACATCATGATAACGTAACTGACCTTCGTCAGATGCTCATAATTACTGAGTAGAACTTGAATGCGTCATAATACAATTCAATGCAGCCTCTGAATGGGCGCATACTGGAGCACTGTCCGACAGTGATATGTGTGAAACACACAGTCACTCTAGTAGCCCCTAAACATTCAGTTATAGCTACTCTAGGAACCGTTGCTCTACAATGAACTGGCGACTTGTCCAGAGTGTAGCGCGGCCAGATGACAGCTAACGTAGGCTCCAGCCTGCGCCCCGTCAAAGGTAATGTTACAGACATTAAATTAATGAACAAGTAGGCTAATTGTTTCAGCCGCCCTCGGTAGTTTTACTCTCACCATTCTTAGAAAATAAGTTGTTGATGTCCTGGGCCCCTGCTCTGCTGCTCCTACTCCTGGCCTCCTTCTCAACTCTCTTCTGGTGTCCGGACTTGTGCTTTTTTGGTGGGCATCCAACCCTGCTGGAGTTCGCTCGCGCTCACTTAATTCCGATGAGGAAGAACCATGGGAAGAACGAACCGCGGTGTGGACCAAACCATTTTTTAAGAAGGGACCAAGGGGGTTATTGAAATAATTAAAATTAGAATATTATTGACTGTTTCTTTGTTTTAATTCATATTCATTCGTATGAATATATATTAGTTCAGTGTATGCATAACCATTTTGTCATAGAGGCTACTGGGGGCTGTGTGTGGGCCCTATAGCGGGCTGTGGGCCCTTAGAATTGTCATCACCTTTCCCCCCTATACGACGGCGCTGACCACAGGTAGGCCTATATCCATGGACACTGCAGGAAATCTGTGGATTGGGTGGTCCAGGTCATAAAACTAAACATTGTGATTAATATCAGTTGCATAGTAGTGGGTAAATTGTTACAACTCATTACAGAGGGAAACATTACATTACCTGCATTATAAAAAACAAAATAAGTGTGTTTCTCAGTTAACAGAGCTGTGTGCAATTACACACGTGGCTACCCAGTGTCTTAACCTTGCATCTCAGAGCTTTATTATTACTAGTTTATTATTATCTCACCCCCAATCCTCGGTGGGCGGGACTAAGACACAAGTAAAGGAGGTAAGTGAGGGAAATGTGGAAAACAATTTAGGTGAAATGAGAAGCACCCATAGTTATTTCCTGAGCTGATCCTAGCAGGTGTGTGTGAGTTTGAAACGGGGTGTGTGCCTAAAGGTGCCAATCGCTACAAGCTCGCCCACAAAACTAACAAACTACCCTTTTGCAGTTGTCAATATGGCCAGACTTATAGTGATTTTCATCTTTTTTAGTACCTTTACTGTGTCGTGTTGGCAGCCTTGTTGGTGTTGGCTGCCCCGCCACCCAAGCCTAACCCTAACCCTACCCTGAACAGGCCGAATAGCTGTGGTGGGCTGCCCTGCCACTGCTCTGCCCCTCAGGCTCTCTGCTGTATTTAACAAGCCAAGACCCTGCAGTTGCAGTGAACAGTCAGAGAGGAGGTGACCCCACGAAGAATTGCAGAAGACCTGGAGAAGGGCCTAAGAGATTAGTGTGTTTACCTGCACAGTTACAGCTTGCCACATTACTGATCACACAAATTGAAAACGTTGTACTAAATTAAATTTGGCCCATTTTTTTTTTTATTTTCTGTTATTGATCCAAGCATAACATCAAAAGTAAGAAACAACAAAGCATCCTTGGTTTCTTGGTATCAGATTCAGAAAACTAAAAATGTAACAATTTCTTAATTTTTTTATTTTGGATTCTTGATTGAATATCAAGTGAATGAAAGACACACAGATTATCAACCCAAACCTCCTGCCATTGACATCCGTGACATGAATTTGCCTGAAACAACCCACCACCATAATACTACTACTTCTACGGCTCTATTCATAGCATGTTCCACCATCAATGTGCGACAGAGGGCTGATGGCTGATCTGCTCTGTGTAGCAGATGGTAACCCACTTTCTGATGTTTTTCAGATTCATTACAAACCTTAACCAACAACATAAGAGCTGGAAATAAAGCACATAAAACAAAATGAAATGCAATTATTAAAATGAGATACTAGTGCAAAATGTGCTTACATTAATTCATTGACCAAATCAATTAGAATAAATTCTAAATGACATAGAGACACAAACCATGTACTAAAATGACATCAAAACAACACATACTAACCTTGAGCCTCTTCATAATACCTTAACTATTGTTATTTTATGTAAACTTTGCCATTTCTCAACTTCGTTTTACCCTTCAAAACAGGAACTCCGAACCGATATCTAAGAGTCGCTTTCAAAATAAAAGCATGACTGAAAGTAACACCATAAGCAAATCTTACACAGTAAAACAAACTTTAAGCAAATGACACAGATTGGGTTATTTACACTCTGTATCATTATATGCATGCCTGATAAGTGATATGATCAGTGGTCTTTAACCCCTGGTTGTGTACTCAACTCCTTTACTTTTAATTTAATGTTATGGACAATTTGCACATACTTGTCTGTTCTCACATTAGTAAACTGAACCACTGAAGCTCCCTTGTCGCCAAAAGGGCTTGGACAAACAGTGGCTTATATCCGGCATGCCAGATTGGTGGAATCAACTCAGATTTGTGACGAATGTGTGTGAGAATCAGCACTGGTCCCATTCCAGCAGCCAAAGTTGGCCCATGTGCTGTTTACTGAGCCTGACTGTCAGCCCAAATTAGCCCAGGTTTGGATTGCTAAGATCTTGTCACATCTGACCTGGAAGCCAGATATGGGTCAGAACCAATTCATATATTTGGACCTACAATTGGGTACTCAAACAAGTCACAATCAGTTTGATTCAGATGGTCACTTGGGTGGAAATACAGTGAAGTCATGATCGATGATCACTCAGTTGCATATCAGATGCAGTCTGTGCTGTTATCAGAGATAATCTTGTGATATTAGATGTAGGTTTTATGGAGGATGTGATAAAATATCTATCCAAAGATAAGGATAATGTATTGTAAAATCACACAGAACACATGACAAGAAAGACACATATAATCTTTAGAATCCTTCAGATGTATAAGATGCTATGTTAAAACTGCCCTAATTAACATCTTTCACTCAGCTCTATGGATCTAGTTAAAATTCATTGTTTTGGTTTAATTCTTCCGCAACTTTACTGCATTGGTTCACCCTCAACACTCATATACATTTTCAGCTGCAAAACTGAATGCCTAGCACCAAACAGCTGAACATGTACTCATGTATGTCAACTGTAATTAAAACAATTGAAGTCGGCACCCTGGAAATATGCCAGCAATCAAAGAAGTAGCAAGCCATGTATAACAAAATTATTTGCCTATTCTACATTCTAAACTTTAAAACTATTCAAAGTATTTTTGTCATATAAAGATAGGGCATAGTGACTGTATGTTGATGTTTTACAATGTCAATGTGATAATGTGATGAGAAGATATGATATAGCTGGTCATTTAGTTACACAATTTGTCAAGACTGACAGCTGAGCACATCTGAGCTGAGTGAGGATCATGCCTTTCAAAGTAAAAAAAAAAAAAGAAAGCTGCAGTAAATAAGACAAAAGCAAAAAAACAAAAACAAGAAGAGACGTAGCAAAGCTCCCTAAATTACATTCCTTTGGTTTTTCTGATACACAGTCGGCAGATGACCCCTGAGCCCCCTCCGAACACCAATGCAGCAGTTTGGTTGGCATCAGCAGCCAGTGGTGTGTCATCAACTATGCAGCAGGTAATGTTAGTACAGCGTGCTAAATATAACGCTAGCCCTAAATCATTTCAATGTTCCTTAGGTTGTTTTATTAGATAAACATTCAAGACAAATTATAAAGTCATTGAGGTGGGCTTACATGGGCTACAAGTTTGGTAAACTATAGTCGTAGCAGCATATAAATTATTATGGTATAGCCTCAGAATATGTGCGTTTCGTAACTAATAACTAGCGCGCACAAGGCCTGTCATAATTACCATGTTCAACAAACAAACAAACAACTAATACTTATGGCCCGGAAGTGGCTAAACAAAAAGAAAAAAAGAAATATCCAGTCTAAAAGAGCACTTTAGGCAGCTTCTGCTGAGTCCCTAAAAATGTGCGATCACATAAACTGTCAAAAGTCCAAACTGAAGTAAAACTTGTCAGCTTGTTTCATATAAACCTGGAACATTTCAGAGTTTACAGTCTTGCTTGACATAAACCTAGGCACATTTCAATTCATCCTCACATATTCTTCAGGAACAGCAATGGATCAACATGCTCAGAGATGAGTGCACCTCTCTGAGCAGTGATTAGCACCGGTATGAGTCTTGTGCATCCCCCTTTCCCTACTTGTTATCAATAAAATGGGCAGTGATTGTCACGCAGCACTCTGTGGCCCATGAAGTCCATCCAAACCCAGCACTACAGAAACGAAAATGAAAATATAGATGTTTGGTTTTAGCGTTTAGATATTTGTATCACAAAAGGAAGTACGATGATATATTGCCATATCGATATTTTTTCCCACCCCTATAAGACAATGATTAAAAGAATGGTCATACACCAAGATAAGGTGACTTTTAGTTGCTGAGACAGCAATGGGATCCTAGAACCACCTCAGTTTCTATTATAGTAAATAAATAGACTTTATTTATATAGAGTTTTTCTAGGCGGAGTGATCACACCAGAGCTTTACAACACAAGTAAGCATCCACCCATTCATCAAACATTTATACGCTAGTGGCAGAGGCTACCATGCAAGGCACCACCTGCACATCAGGAGTGATAACCAATCTCAACACACTACTGATACACAATCAAACACTAATGGAAGAGCCACTGGGAGCAATTTGGGGTTTAGTATCTTTCCCAAGTATACTATAACATGTTGACTGCAGGGGCCGGGAATTGAATAACCAACTTTTCAATTACTGGACAACTGCCCTGCCTCCTGAGCCACAGCCGCCATTGTGTCATGGTTAGCCTCGCTGAGGCGTAGGAGCTACACACATGTATGGTGTGCAGTACCAGCAGGAGGCGATGATGATGGGTGTGAAGGACAAATGTAGTAATGAGCCTGTCAGCATTGGGAAGAGGTTGTGGTAGACGGATGGCTCAGTAACAATTTTGCCCAGAAGACCAGGGTTGAATTTCATATGAAGCCAACAGTCAATGATGATTGTTTTAAGCAAGTAGTTATCTTAAACCAAACCATGATCTTTTGTTTAAACTTAACTAATAGTTTTGGTGACAAAAAGTGTAAGCAGCTGTTGCATATTGATTGATTTGTTAGCATTTACCACCAAATAGGATTGTTGTTTTTTTCACAGGTAGGTACCAATCTGACAGTGACATGGTGGAACCGACTGGTCTGTCACACAATTTGGCATGACACTGATGATTTAGCACTTCAACTCCCTAGTAAACAACCATGTTGGTCAACTCTACAGGCCCAGTTTGTAAAGGCAGTTTTGTTATTAAATGGACTTGCATTAAAATGTTTTAGCTCCATTAAGCCCTGTTTTCACACCCAACGTATCAAATACAGCGGGACAGGACGTTACAAATGAGGTATTATGACTTGACTGTGGAGCCATTCACATGCAAAACTGACATGGGGAATGGACATTGTGTTGAAGCTTAAGGGTCAGTGACCTGTTTTTGATGAGTAGGGAGTGAGAATACAACTCCATTCCAAGAGGCATTAAACTAGGTCATTTCTCAGAGTCACACAGCATATCTTTCACAGGCTGAATGAAACTCGCTAGACTTAAATTGGACTTTGACATGTGAAATTGGCAGAGTGCACTTTTACATGTACCTTTCAGTTTACCTACTGCTGATCAATTAATGACATTTTGGTTGTGTAATAACAGGTCCTGCAAAAATGCAAATGATAACACTAAAAGAAAAGACAGTAGTTTTCCACTTGACCCTGGCCCCAATCAGCTTCTAAAACAATCTGCATTTGTCAGGCTGTAAGAAATGTTGTGAGAAATGCAACTTCTTGTGGTGGTATAGTATATTTTCCTTAGCCAACAAAGTTGATTCTGTTCTCACATCAGCTAGGTTCCCCTGCTCATCTGGCTCTGCAGGAAACAAATGGACTTTCAGTGATCTGTTGATAGTGTCATTCTCAGTGTGAACACACTTTACTGCCTTGTGCATCACTTTATTTGCTCAGACTATGAATAGCATAATTAAAAGCTGATGGGGAGAAGATTCATGATGATGTAGATAATTGTCGCTAACACTGAATATTCTGCCTGTCTCGGTTGCTGTTTGGCAATCCGACTACATTGGGGGAATAATTAGTGGAGATATTGAATTTTTAATTTGCTGTGCCCTGAGAGTAGAGTGACCTGCTATGTGTTGGAGTTATTGGGAGTAATTCCAGTCCCATTAAGAATTCTCCTGGTATGTTAATGGAGGTTGATGAAGTGACTAGGAATCCAAAGTCATTTAGCAGGAGGGTCAAAAAAGCGAGAAGAGCAAAGAAAATATCCACTGTTTCTCCACTGAGCAGAGATGAGGCTTTTCTACTGAAAAGATAAAAAGTATGTGAAATAAGCGATCAGGTTAAAAAAATCTGAAATATCCCAAAACGAACTCGATAAATGTTCTGTCTATTCCCATAAGTGCAAAGAAAGTGCGAGTGAAAGAGCTTCAAAGCGTCGGCTCTGTTTAGCAGTCTGCAGGTAGCCAGGCACTCACATTATTGCACCAAACTGCTTTTTTTCTGAGTGTTGTCTGCCTCCCAGTGCAACTAAAACAGCTCAGGAAGTTTTATGTTTATCTCAGCTGTTCGTCTTGATATGTGTCTCCAGGTGCTTTGAAGTGGGTTCTTACCTCCTGAAAGCCGCAGCCTATTCTCATCTTAATGAACAAATCACCTAGTAAAATATGTGAGGCACCCTATTGATGGAGTGGAAATGAAAATGCTGACCCAGCAGCATTGTTCAAGCACTGACATAAATTACCAATTTAGGCCCCATGTCTTTCTTATCAGTACAGCCACAATGATAACTCACAAGACTAATTAATTTTCATTTAGCACTTTTCTTTGTTGAAATATTCCTGACATTAATATATTTAACTTTAAAAGTTTTAAGAAGCAGTGCATTTATGGGAACGTGCTCTAAAGAAAACATTTATCGATGACAAAATACTGGAAAGATGTCCATTTTCAACAATTTTGTAAGATCACCAATTCATGTACAAGTTTATAGCATATTCAAAACAATATATACACACTTCAGACACTTTTAAAATCATGAATAAATGAATAATATAAAACCATGAATCACCAAGTGGGTATTTGACTGCTCACGAGGGCAGGAGACTGTTTGGAAATCATAATGACAATTTTATACAGAAGGTCGAAGAGATCTTTGGTGTTTTTGTAATGATTTGCTGTCTCAGTATCACACTTCTGTGATGTCGACCTCATAATGTTTGTTTTCTTGTGATCACAACATAACTGGACTTGACATTGCAGACAATGTTGCAGATGATTGCCACTTCCAGAAGTTTTTTTTTAAAAGAGCTTGGGTTATGGTGATGACAAAAACATTTGTTTGTCCCGACTAAAACTTCAAGAAATTGTTCCTTGACATCTTAGGACATGTGCTTATTCATTTTGTTGTATCTTGTTATATTATCTGTAAACAAAGTAGGGGGAATTACATGCGTGAATCAACCTGTCCTCATCGGAAAAGCAACCACAAAAGTCAGCTGTACGAGCCGCTTATTACAACCTTTATTTTATTTTTGGTTATCATGACAGAGAAGGGCTTAGTCTTATTCAGGCAAGTTTTGGCTAACTGTATGTAGTAATTCCGGTGCCTTATATACCTTCACTGCCTCCTTTTCAAACATCATCAAATCATTATCATGGAGACAGGCATGACTGATTTAAAGCTTTTTCAGAAGATTTTGACACTATACGTCTGTTTTCAGTCCTGGTCCAATAATTGTGTATAGTAAGATCCTTATTTTAACCCATATAACAATGTTTTACTTAACCTAACCTCATAGATTTTCTGCCTGAACCAAGGAAGATGTGTTTCACCATGCTGCAATGGTCATGTTGTTTTGGAGCAGTAAATACGACATTTTGGGAGCAATTGATAATAAAACTATTCAGTCATTTAAGATGTGCTGCTCGAATGTATTTCTTGACCCAGCCAGCTGTTTCCAGCTTTATGCTAGGTCCTGGTTCATTGTTTCAAACAATACTTCAAACATTTCACAAGTGTGGTTAATCTATCTTCTCTTCTAACTATTCGCAGAATCTAATTTCCCAATGTTAAACTATTCCTTCAAAACCAGTGTTTTTGATTAGAGCTGTTGCTGTATGGATAAAAAAATAAAATAATTCATACTTAAAGAATAATTGCACCAAGGGGATCCATGGAAGTCTTTAGTTGCAAGCAAGTCATTAAAACATCTCAATCCCACTTGACCACCTTGCAGACAAATTATGAAAATGCACGTTGTGTATAGGTGACAAGCATTGTTAATAAATTATTCTTTGAAATGCAATGATGGGGCAATGGTAGTGCTAGAGCTAGGGTCAAGTGATTCAACACAAACGTTTAAAATAACATGAATATCCACACACAACTTCTTATGGACATCTAGCTGTTGGTTTCCAATATCCAATCTGAACAGTTCACATTTTGTAATAGTGCAAGTGGTTGAATCTTCTGGGAACTTGAATGAGCAATTTCAGTACAACCTATTTTATTTGATATTTTATGTGTAAAAATAGATTTGGGGCTAATGGTGGTGCTGGAAGTAAAGGTCAGATGGGAATGAAACTGTAGACATGTTCCTTTGGGGAACATGTGTATCCACACCAAATTTCAAAGCAATTTTACATGTAGAAAGATATCCTGCTCCCAATCCATGGGTGGGAAAATGGTTACAAGAGATCTGTGGGTTGATTTTGGCTCATCTATTAAGCAACACTTTCATCTGAGGAGCAGTTTCATCTGGAAGACCTTTTAGGTAATTAATTCAACTGCCTACTAAGCTCCTGTGAGACACACTGTGCTCAGAGTCAGAGTGAAAATCAAGTTTTAATTGACCTTTAGACTGGTATTTTATATTTGCCAGATTGCAACACTGGCGTTTGGGAGCTCTTACCCTGTTGCTTTCTGTCGGTTTGAGTTGCCATAAATAACCAACCGGACTATAAAAACTGGAAACCACCCTCAAATCACTGCTTTAGAAAATTGGCTGTGCCATATTCTATGCAGCCAGCTGTATAAAAGCCAATCATACTGTTGGTCTCCAGTTTTTGGAGGGGAACAAATCTCAAAGCCAAATATCATCATGAAATCTAAGTTAAACTTTCCGTTCACAGTAAAGCATCTAGGTCTGGTCGGATGCTGCCTGATGAGCTTTCTGTACTTGAAGTCATAGAAAACTTCAACATTAAAAAAAATGCAAAATATCAACACAGCTGAAAAATGAGAAAGAAAAAAAAAAAAATCTTCCCATTTGGGCACCCAAATCACAGCCTCGACTCCTTTCAGTGAGCACAAGCATCAAGGACAAGCACCAATGTCCCAGGGAGTGAAGGAATACACCAGGTTGCCTTTTTATATGCAATTCCAGATGCCTCATTAGGGCCTGACGTCTTTCATCATTATTCTTTCATGTAATTCTGCAGCACACAGCATCTGTACTCTCTTACAGTGTTGTTGTATTTATGTAAATCATTTTCATCAAAAAGCAAATAAACATCGATGAAAAAAAAAAAATGAAATTGAAAATCACAGACAGGTGGAGACACACTGGGCCCAATCCTGAGGGAGTTATAACTTATTACAAAAGCAAAAAAATGGAAACACCTGCTGTCTTTTTCCATTTACCCAGACTCAAGCAGGTGTCTTGACTTCCTTCCATTCCACCAGATTTGGAGCCCCCCTTAATACAAATTTATTTGGTTTGAAATCCTTTTCTCCAGTCACCCTTTTAAACTTAACACATAATTCTAAATGATTCCTGTGGAAAAAATCATTCCAGGATTTTGAGTTTCCATGGATAGATTCATGTATAAGAAATCACATCACTTGATTCTTGTTTCCAAGGATCAAGAGAATTAAAAATACTGCATTTACTAGGGTTGTGCAAAGCCTGAAGATTGGATGAAAGAGAAAGTTATATACATAAATATAACACAATAACATTTCATGTTCTTAAAACAAGCCTGACATGCATATAATTATGTATGACCACATTAAAGAGTAAACAGTTTGACAATGACAGTGATCAACACTGCACGATTCTTCAAGTCAGATGGCCTCTAGGACTGTCACTCCCACAGGGTCCGAGGCTAAAATGTAACATTTTTCATGTTCAATTTTGTTTTCTATCATGTCAGTAAATCAGTCTGAAGGCTCTAATGTTTTGTTTTTCGTGCTTTCATGGGTTAGTAATCCCTCCCTCCTTCTCTGTTACCCCATGAATGCGGAGCAGTAATCACCAGACATACAGGAGCATCCTGCTCTCTACACTTTCAGACAGGACTGCCTCTTTATTGAGGTCTTTGTTCTGATTGGATTAAGTGGGCAGGGATACCAGGACATTTATTTTCTCTTTACTGCATGAGCAGGGGGAGGTTAGACATGGGTTAATGACCACCCAATAACAGTGATTACTGTGATTGAGTGTTAGGTCATCTTAGCTATTAAGCACTTATTTTAATGGAAAATATATCACTTATAGCAGCTTACCAACAAAAATATCACCTAATCTTTGTGTGGTTGTAAGGGGATGGTGAGTTCCATCATCTTGTTTTCATGTGTTTACAGTCACCACACTTTTTTTTTTTGTAAGGGGAAAGAAGATTCTTCCCTTTCCTGCCATGAGAGTGTATCTGACTCTTGCCAGATTAATATCCACTCTTGGCCCACTTCTGCAGTTCTTCCGTTAAAACTTTGTATTACTCTAAGCTCCTTCAAGAAGTTGAGGTGGATTGCTCGCTTAGCACAAGTGCAACACTAGTTATAGGTACCATATGTGTAAAGCTATTACCTGCGTTTTGAGTATAATTATTCTTATTTTATACACATTTCATTATTTATTCTCTTTAAGGGGTGCCATTTAGCTCAGTTGGTAGAGCAGGCGTCCCATGTACAGAAGCTTTGTTTGTGCTGCAGCAGCCCGGGATCGAGTCCCAGCCTGGGGCCCTTTACTGCATGTCACTATTTCCCCGTTTCCTGTTGTCTCTTGAGCTGTTCTATGAATAAAGCCATTTAAAGGCCAAACAAAAGAATTAATAAATAAATACATGTATTCTCTTTAAGTTTCAGCTGCTGTAACACTAAAAAAATCCTCTCTATGGGATCAATAGAGAATTATCTTATCTTCATTTCTGAGGATTACAAGAAGAAACAATGTGACTCAAAAATGTAACCATAACACAAACTTACATCTTTGTTGTGTAAGAAGCGATAGAACAACAAGGATTTAAAGTTCCAGTGTGACGGAATTAGGGGACCTATTGCATAAATTATATTCATAATTATGTTTTTGTGTTTTGTTACCTTAGAAAGAGCCTTTTATATCTACAGCAGGAGCAGGTCATCATCCTTGATTTAATGCTTACCCACAATGGTTTTTTGTTTTGATTGGGGATTTTTGTCACCAGTCTGGTATAAATGGATGTGCAGCTGCTTTTGAGTAATTAAAGAAAGGTTAAAATGAATTCTTGAATAATTTTGTCACGGTTAGGGGTTAGGGTTGCTCCAACGCTGAGACAGCACTGTTGCGTTAGGTCTGGCTATATCATTACTGTTCTACCAGTTATGATGTCACTGTAGCCACGAAAGTAATTGCTGAGACCTCGGAACACAGGGATGTTGATTAAAAAGTCTCACTGGTCAAACAAGTTGTGAGGTTCAAGGAGAGTGGCAAAGTATCTCTTAAAAACATCCATCAGTTAACAAATCAGCTTCATGGTATAAGGGAAATTGTCCTTGTTAAGGTGGAGAGTTGCTAATTTCTGAAAAATGTTAGACTCTGTGTGATGAATCACATCTCTTTAATACGTGCAGTATGGAGAGAAGAACCACAGTGTTCTCTGCAGTCTTCCAGATATTTCTGACTTAAAAACAACAGAACAGTGATTACATACTATGACAGTTGTTAATCACTTCTTCCCCAAAACAACAACCCCCTGATATTTGTGTTGATCATAGCCTTTCCCAGGGCAGCGACCCGTGGATGTTTTCCTGGACAGTAAATGTCATCCTGTTAACACCTCAGATGAAGAGAACTGCCCTCTCATGACTTCCTGATCTGTTCTAACACTGACAACTTCCCACACCTGAGGTGAAAGGGAATCTCCCATCCTCTCACATCCTGATATGTTCTCTCCATACACTGATTTCTAAATCTAAAACCGTTTAATTCCAACAATGGTTCCACTTTAAATATGACATTTCACCCTCTAAATAAATATTCCATAAAAAGAGCCACACAGTAATGTTAAAATGTTTTTGACAAACTGTTAAACATCAGTAAACTGGGTCTCTTTCATGTACTGCTATGCAGAGTATGCACTGGTGGGTGTAACCTTATTTCAAGGTTTTTCTCTCTGCAGAGTTACATACTTTCAAAAAAGCCAAACTCAACTTTTCCTTGATTGTTGTTGCTACCTCTAAACTCAAAGTTTATGGGGGAATAAATAAACCTCATGGCACGTTGGTGTTTATCCTAGCTGAATGGGATTATAATGTATTTCACATTGGAAATCAACCCTTGCTGCACTGTCTCCAGCTTGTTGACAACACAAAGTTCAGCAACAGCCAATCTTTAATCATTCTGGGAAAATAAAGGATTCACATTTCAAAATAACTTGGTAATGCATCTGCATGCAAGCAACGTGGTGGCAAGGATGAAACCGGAGTTGCAGCGTAAAGAGCTGAAAGATCTGCATACAAAGTGACACAATAGCTTCAGACAGTCTCCATATGGGCCTTTGGAGCCGGTAAAATTGAAAATGAAAGCACAGATGCTGTCGCAATACATCGGGGGATCACAATTCAACAAAGAGCCTTAGAACTGTCAGGATGTGGCAACAGGACTCGTGACTTGTGTGCTGAAGAGAGGCTTCGTCTGACAGCTTCACTTAGTGCATCATCGCTGTTTTTATGGGAGACAAATTATCATATTTCATATGTCAGTCTGAAATGAAACGATGGCTGCTATCTGCTGGCTAAGGCAACAGAGTGAAGTGTTGTTCACTTTCAGATCTGTAATCTTCTGTATGAAGTATTTTTTTGATTAAAGACTTTAATAAGTTTCAATCCATTTAGCCCTCTTAAAAGTAATCAAACTTAGCAAATGCCTCAGTATCCCTTATACTTATCTTTTAATGGGTTATTTTAATGGGTAGTGCTAATCCAAATATCTAAATTATTATCAAGATAGAGGAATCATATTGATGTTAGCCTCTCATCTGAAATATCTGCCTCATCTATCTCGGCAGCCATGCTCAACCCTCTAATTGGCCTGTGTGACCTTCTTTTCATAGTACAGGGTCCAGCTCTGATGCTGCGGCTGTTAGCTGAAACTAATCATTTGAAAAAAAGACATTTTTATGACATCTTAAGCTTACTGGTATCTATCATCTTGTACCTATTTTGTTATAATCTAAGTGTCAGATTCATACATTTTCTGCACAGCTGATAATGATTGACTGTGAAGCTTGAAACTGCAGTGGTTTTATTTTGTGGCACTAATAAATCTAGCAAGATATCAGCTAGTGGGAATCATTAAAGTAGTCACTGCTTGAGGCATATTTACAATTGTAAATCATTTGTTCATGAAAATCACAATATTAATTTGCGGACAATGACACGGGTGGCAAGGTAGCTACTCTTGTTAAACAAACCACCAGATGATATGTACTGTTTGTTAACCATATGCAGTGTTACTAACTTTGAATCTTGCTGGCATGATGTTTGTTTTCTGCAGGTGAGCCAAAGTATGCTGAGGACTGGTCTTTCTCCTGTTGCTGAATTGTATCTAGCTTCATCCTATTTATTGGAGTAGTGAACGATGTTTCCATTGCATATAACATAAGTGTTTTATAAATAAATAAACAGAATTTTAATTGCATGTCAATCATAAATGTATGGACAATATGGTGGCCTTCTTACTTACTTACTTACTTACTTTCACTAGGAACACATTTTACAAAATGAACATCATGGTGTATTAAAGAAGACTTGATCAAGTGAGAAGTAGGGTCATTTTTTTATTTGCCTACATAAGCTGTACATACTTCTTTTGCAACTGGTGGATTCCCAGATGTGTGTGTGTGTGTGTGTGTGTGTGTGTGTATATATATATATAGAAATATATACACACATACATACATATATGTGTACATGTATATAAACATATGTATATATACATATGTGTATGTTTTCGTATGTATTGACTGCTTCATTCAGTATGTGTTTCTCACATACATACACATACAGTTTGAGTGTCAAGGACTAAACCTTCAGTGGAAATACGCATGTGTGGGCTGTCCCACTTTAGTCAACCACTCTCATCACAGCTGTGAAGTGTACACTGAGAACGCGTTATCCTTGATGCTTTCGTACCAGATTAAAGTGACAGTCACAATGATAGGAGTTTTTTTTTTTTTTTTTTTTTTTTGTTTTGGCACAGCTCAGTAGAAAACAATGATAAATATTCTAGCTTTGAATTAATGACAAATAGCCCTGGGCTAGCAGTTCCAAGTGATCAAAATGCCGGCCTCTCTAACAGCTCTGACATGAGGAAGGTGATACATATTTATGATTCCCATCTGCGAGTATAAATCATAAATACCTTTTCGTCAGTGAGTTTATTCACCCTGTCTTCATGGGGATCTTACCAGTTTTGTGAGGGGCAGAGATCACACTCAATGCATATTGTCAAGAGTTGTGAATAATGATTACTTAATTGCATGAATAAATAAGAGAGAACATCGTAATTTGTTTGGCAAGGGATCATTGCTCATATGTTATTCATATGGCAACTGATGCAGAGGGAGGCAAAGTTTCCTCTCTGTGAAGCCCAGCTTGGTTAATTGGGTATGAAGCCTGTTTTGTGACAACATTACAAAGGTCAGCGTTCTTGCAGTTTGCCTCACTGGCAGTGTTGTTTGAGCTGCTGAATATGGAAAGAGCGCTCAATATTCTTTAAGGGTAAATAACACCGACAAATTAATGTTTTAGTCTTACTTTTTATTATCCTACCAACAAATGGTCCAAAAATAAATGATCCTATATATATTAAAGATCTTATTAATCCTAAAGATGTCCTAAAATAAAACAATGATGCTGTCCTATCATGTACAAAACCAACATGATCGACATAAGTCCTCATTATAGATCAGGGACATACAACAGTTAATGTAGAACCACAATGTACTATATTATTATTATTATTTTCATTGTTATATTTTAATTAATGATTGTGAAAAACAATTGTGACTGAGCCATTTAGACATTTCAAACATAGCCTCTTTTATAAACACATAGGCTTACAGACCCTTAAAGGACATAGCATAGCCCACTGGCTTCAGCGCCCTAGTACTTGCTGGTTGCTAGTTATATAATGACAGGTAATTCTAAACATCAAGTCGGGTTTTGAAATGCAAAGTTTGGAAAGTCTACCTGTATTCCAGAACACAAGGCAACATATAAATAGATAAAACATAGGTTGTAACTACTCAAAACAGCCATTATAGTGAAGTACAACCAGGGGAAGTGTTATATAGCTGCTAGCTTGACACACATGCTAAATGGTGTTACATTTGGAACTTTCAACCCTGTTAATTACAACCCTGTAAGCCAAAGCGTATGACCAGCCCAACAATGCGGCAAACCACAAGGACTTCCACCACTGAATGTGTTATACCTTCTTTGTAATGTTGTCAATTCTGCCACCCTACATAGATGTAAAAAGTTAAATGTGATTTTGCACTCCTCCAAATAGTAAGCTCCAACTACCTGGAAACTTAAGTGTCACCAGCAGTTTAAATGCCACATATCTAGTTGCTCTAACCATAACCATTTTAGGTATTTGATAAGAAAAAAAGATCCTTTTAATAAGGCGTTTAATTCTAATTTGTAATATAATTACCAATAGAATGTGAAGAAGCCACAGTGATGACATTATGTCAAAGACATCTATCCTGTGTTGCAGACATATCTACTAAATTTATCATGCTAACCAGCAACTCTTGGCGATTGTCTGAAAGCCCCTGCACTTTTATTCAAACTTGTCATGAACAAAACAAAACTCACCAAAACAGTCTTGGTTTGACTTTTTACAATCACTTCTGGTTTGGTTGAAATAATCAATTCAAATACTAAGAAGAAGTGACTATTTTCAGGCTCTCCTATAGTTTTATAGCTCCCTTCACATTCTGGCCATTTCTTATCAATTGAAATTTAAAGATAAAACATAAATTCAAATATACTTGCCCTCTAACAACAGAAAACATAACATCTATTGATACAAATGTCAAAGAAATGTTGCAGAGAAAACGTTTAAAAACATGAACTAACATGGACGTTTTGAGCAAATAGCACTTTGAGAAGCATACCTCTGGAAGGCTTTTGCAAGTTGGTTAAATTTCTAACAATGGCATTTGTAAAGATAATTCTAAAACTAGGACAACGTTCTGCTTTAGATGTAGGACACGTGATAAAAAGGGGTGAAAAGCAGTTTGCAAGCATTTTCCTCTTCAGGTAAGTATTATTTTCATCATAAGTTATCATATAATTCATATTTTGAGACACACATGGAGACTACAATATCAAATGATTTATCACAAAGAAGTGGGAGCAAAAAACAATTGGAATCCACACTATTTCTAAAATCAGCTTGTGAAGCTGAATATATCCTGATTGGGCTTCCTTTCTATAGTAAAATGTAATAAAACTCAACATTGCAGAAACTAATACAGTGGACTCCAGCCTTTACTTGTTTTAACCACAGAAATTGTGTTCTGTGCCTCTGTCCTCCACCTGACATGCAAGTCTATCAGTAACCTGCACCAAGGGTTAGAGTATGTGTTCAGGATTCTAAGAGCCCTGTAATACATTGTACCAGGCTCCCAAGGTGAAAGGGAGAGACAGGGGCCCGAGATTAATTCGAGCCCCAGTATAATGAGGCTGCTCTCAGACTTCCCTAGTGAATAAAGACAAATGGCTTTTGTTTGCGCCAGCTTTTCCATCTTGCATTGATAACTCCTATAATTCCATTTCATGTCCATCTCATCTGCCACAGCCAGAGAAAACAGCAAACATACTAAAATAAACTGTAATTGAGGGAGGCTTTTATTAAGTGACAGGGTATTTTCATACTCTGGTGAAAATAATCCCATGGGGGTGGCGGAAGCAGGGAGTGGAAGACGGTGAATCTGAGATGACAAAGCTGTCCTCTCTCTGGATTCTTTTTATTGGGCACACACACATCTCGCTTCCAATCACTTTGCTCTTGGCTGAATGAACATTTGCATGCAAGATTCTTATGTAGGTGGCATCAAATCAAAGATTTTACTTTTCAGGGTCAAGAGATATAAGCAGGCCCTGACTACCATATCATTATCACTCTGGTGATAATTAAAGCCTGGATCAATTAACGCTCCAATTGCCCTATAGGCTGGCATATCATGCCTTTGTGTACATGGTCTATAAGGTTAGAGCCATCACACATAGGCAGGATCTTTCATGTCTACATGTGGTCGTGACCCTAACCCCTATAAGTGCAGTGATCAGCGTATTGTAGCAAAGCATGAGAGGAGAGGCGAGATGCTGATCAAGACATGACAGATGATCAATATTTAAAAGGCCCTCAAAACGTCTTTTCTTATCTGCTTCTAACTAGGGCACATTGGGGGCCTAGATAAATGCATAACATTCTAACATAAGATAGTATACTACTGTTGACAGAATGTCAAATGTCTCCTTTAAATCTGTTGTTTAACCTTATGCTTTTGTGTTTTTTGTCACTGCAATGCATTACTACAGCAATTTGTTACACAACACTAATCTCCCTTTTGTTTACATCTGCTTCCCCATGAGATCATGTAAGAGAGATCACATGTCAGCTCCACTACAGAGCCATGAAGCTGGAGTGCTGAAGCCACACACCACTAATACTAAGTTCCTGGAGGCGGCTTTCCGGACCACAGTTTCAAGATGACAGTTTCAGAACCCTTGTTTATTATTTTTTGTTATAGTTTTGAAGGTTTATTCCACCCAAATAATACTTTGAAACCATTTCAGACTCATCGACTCAAGGGGGTCATGCCGGAGAGCCTCCAGGATCAACCCCAAGTCCCAAGGGCGCTTACACGCTACTACAGTCCTCAGAAAGCTTGCACCTCCTCACATGGGCTGCTTCTGTGGCAGCCACCACACCAGTTCGGGAACCTTCCCCCTGTCCAACTGCTCCTGCAGACAAAACAGGATGAGATGCCTGAGATCAAGGATCGTCTACTTATCCCATACCATAACTTAAGTAACCTCCAACAGTATGAGTATGCCTGACTGTCATCGCGAGTTTAGCTCACTTAGCTCACTTAGCTCAGGTCTCCTGGGACCGTTTCTGAGCGACTGGAGTGGAAATGACAGGCCTTTACCTTTAAACAAGAGGCACCTTGCCTCCCTGATATGACTTTGCTGGCATGATAAAGCAATTCACGGAGTAGGCAGGGTGGGCTGCCATGACCTGGCTGCTGAGGCAAGACACACATTCATGAAGGTGTTATAGAAATAAAGTGTATTATTATTAATTATTATTATTCATGCCAATCTCCTGCAAGCATGAGCACACCCCAGCCTGCACATGGGTGAACTTTTGCCTTTTATTTTTATTTTATTTATAATTTCAGATATAGGGCAATGTGTATTATATGTGTATTTCATATACACTGCACATCCTGTTTGCCTTTCTTTTCTCTCTTTTATTTATTTAGTGAGGAGATGCACACTTTGTGGCTCTGTGCCACAGATATAAAGACACAGAAGCAGGCACAGCCATGCAATACATCAGTGTGGTGCACACCTATTCCTGGGAAGGTGAGGAGACATAAACTTGCTGGCTTCCACCAAACAACGCTGGTCTCTGCCAAGGAGCTGTGGACATGGAAGCGGCCCCAACTACGCAATACATCTGTATGGTGCACAGTGGGGAGATGCACAGTATTTGACTTCCACCAAACAGCCCCAGTTTCTGCCACAATTTAGCTTAGGATGCTAAAGTGGACAGTGAAGTGGGCACGTCCATGCAATATGTTTATATGGTGCACACATGTCCATACAGGGTGAGGAGACACACACTCGCTGACTTACACCTAACAACTCCGGTTTCTGCCAACAATTAAGCCTAGGACACATAAGGAGGACTCTTATCACCCCTGGCAGACTCAGCATGTTCCGCTGCTTCACACTGACAGCGTTGAATTCCACAATGGAGCTACACCTGACACATCAGCGGGAACACAACGCAACAGCCACCGGGCTTGAACTGCCATAGTAGTAGGGATCTTTTCAATTATGGCACGAAAAAAGGGTGAGTCAACCTTGTTTAAGTGCTGCATTTCCTCGACAACATACCGCCTGACCAATTTCTTCAACTCTCCCCCACTTACTTGTTTTGCTCTGCAGTCCAGCTTTGCTGTTTGGGTGGTGGGGGACCTCCTGCAGAAGTTGAGGCCGTGGCTTTGCTCGCAGCTCAATGCTTAACACCACTTGGTGGGACTCACGCTGTAAATTAACTGTGCTGCGACTCCAAATGTTTCTTCGAATTTGACATTGTGTTTTTGAAGCATGATAGTACTTTGTCGCCAGCACAAAGTGTACAACAAACCTTAATGTTCTCACCTAGCTGACATGAACTCAAATAATGATTCTATTTCCAGCTAAGAAAACGCACATCTCTCTCCTCCCTCCATTGTTGTTTGTGTCACTGCGTGTATGTCTGCGGACAGACAGAAAGAACATATCACCTTGTTTGGTTTCTTAGCCTGCTGTTTTTGTAGTTGTTTGTAGATGTTTTGGCCCTAATTGCATTTCCCACCATTGTAGAGGTCCACAAACAGAGGGGAGACGAGTCGACGAAGGGGGAGTCAAGAAAAAGAGAAGAAAAAGAGAGAGCATGTGCGAACAGTAATGTTAATCAGCTGTTACTACACACCTCACCCTCGTGATTTTGAATTATTGTTGTGAATTGGTCTGATTAATAAATGTAAATAAATAATTCTCGGTTTGTAATAACAGTATTAGTTCTGTTAACCGTTAGCCCCCAAGCGTAATCCAATGTGCTGCAGGCACTTTGGATTTTTGATGTGTTTCCTCCTGCTCCCAGCACCCTGTCTGTATTCCGGAACCTTTTGATTTACAAATTAAGCACTGGCTAACATGATAGCAACAGGTTGTTGAAGGTCAACTTACAGAAATGACTAATGTTACATTTGCATGTCGTCATCAGTTGACACCATCTGCAGGGTCAGTCACTCCTGATTCACAAGGGCAAAAACGAGTTTAGTCTGATTATCAGGCAGCATTAACAGCATAAACAGAACAGCAACAACTTACTGGTAGCTTGTGTTAGCGTATGTGCTGGACTTATAGTATGTGTGCTAACGTGTATTGTCAAGGCCCAACCACACAATGTCTTTATTACCGCCTGCAAAAGTGTAAGGTTTCTGGCAGCAAGTAATGAACATGTTTACATCTGTACATGTCATCAGCAAAATGTCTTGATTTGGAGACAAAGTGTGGACAGTTTTTTGACTTTTTTTTTTTTTACAGCAAACAAGTGCCTATACGTATGTACATACACTATATGCACAAGCTCCTCATTCAGAAGTATTCATCAGAAAAAGACATTAGCCCTTGCCCACAGTCTTGATAATAATAAAAAAGGGATATTCAAACTTTAACTATGACCTTTTTTGTTAAACTACTGTAAGTCTACAGTACATGATACTGTTCAAGTGAGAGCTGACACAATGGTAGTGTGTTTTGGTTGCACCAAATAGTCTAAGAGGAGGTGCAGGGTGACAGGAACAGTGTTGGAAGTTTTCCAACCTCTTTGCATTCTTATATACAGTAGATTGGTTCATTGAGTCATCAGACGAGCAGTGCAATTTGCAGAGAGCGTCATCTTCTTTTCACCCTTCAGTTCACAGGAATAATCATCACCCAGAGAACAAATGTGCTGATGTACAAAAATACATTATTTGAAACAATTTCAAAATGACAGTTTCTTTACCGTAGAAATATCGAAATAAAGATGAAACAGGACATTACTGATGATGCATGCATTGTAGTTTTGTGTGCACTGAAACACATTACAACTCTTTTGCCTTCTAAAATCTCATGAAAGCAAGAATCTTTTTTCATTTTCAAGTATGCATTCACCCCGGGGATCTGGGTCTTACATTATAATGTGGCATTTAACATATCAGATGAGACAGCAATTCCAGTGATCAAAGTGGTGACTGAATGATCAATGGGGACATAACAGAAGGAAAATACCAAATGTATGAATTCTTCTCCCGATGAAGTTCCATTCTGTCTGTGCAGATTAAAGCAGAACAATTTTAGTAGCTGTTCTTTACTCTCTTTACAGACTTTAATGGAATGTGTAATTTTTCCCCCACATCAGCTGCTACAGAGCACTATAGCCTGGTTACCGACCAGATTAGTCATTATAGATTCTTTACTATTTCAAGAGGAAAAAAAGGAAACAAAATACAACAAAAGTATGATCCGAAATGTGCTCAGCACAAACTTTTTCATTATTTATTTCTGTTTTTCCCAATTCTGTTTTGCTAATACAAATCAAAGTGACACCATCAAAGCCCCCCCACCCAAACAAAATCAAGCCAAGCAAACAACCCTTTGCTCATGACATGTGTTGAACACAACAAAGCTATAAAACAATCTTTGTTCCCTGTGTGTTTTGTCTCTTGTAACAAGGCTTGGCTGTTTGGTTTAAAGATGAGACTGCTCTGTTTGAGGTAATGCATATGTGATGTGACACCCTATATGTCTGTGCAGTGTTCCCTGGCCCGTCTTGCTACTCCTGCAAGTGATGTTTACTTGAGCTGAGCATTATGGGTAAGCTCTGCATGGCACATCTTCTGCTTGGTTTTCCAGTTCTCTCTGATTAGCGTCACGCTGGATACCATGAGGCTGACAGTAGCCAACCCGAGGATACTCCACTTTTATAGGGCTGGACAACACAGCATTGGTGGAGAGTTGCATGATGGGAGGCCGCTGCTCACTCATTTAGTACTAAACGCAAAGCAGTGAGTCAAGTGTTGGGTTGTAAAAAGAGCGCTACCAGGAAGAGTGAATTAATTACATTAACACAGCTTGATGGCGCTTAGTGTGCCCTGCACACAAATTGTTCCTGTCTTCAGATTTTGGGAAAATAATCTCTGCTTCTATCAAATGACAAAAAGAGGGTGTATTTTAGTTTGTAGAGTCAGTGGTAGGACGAACAGAGTGGGCAAATAATCCTGTGACAACCAACAAATATAAAACACGTCTACGACTGCACGGAGCAGACACCCCAAAACCCTGAGCAAAAGACCAAGTAAGAAACACTGCACCATAGGGGCTCATTCTAACTTACTTTACTGTCCAGTTCTGAACAAAATAATTAGGAGAAATTTGATCATAAGAGATTTTTGATATTCTATATTCAGTATAAAATAAGCAATGTGATATTATTAGGTGTAAATGTGTGCAACTACATTCATACAGAACTAAAACTCAAATATTCAATTAAGATCTGTAACTACATTAGGTCAGCTGTGCAGGCAGAAATAGAAGCTACTCAATGCAAATATTGGAGGTCCCAATTAATAATTATATGAATAACGATCATATAGTTCAACAGTGAAAGCAGCTTTTTACAACCAATGTCACATGTCTTGTTAGATGGCACCGCTAGCGCTGTGAGGAAGTAGCAGCATAGCAGCTTCACTCAGCCGATTCGTAACATTAAAATCAGGCCACCGACTGGTTGACAGTACATTTAGACTGATCTGGAGGTCTGCGAATCGGTGCAGTCGTATCTCTAACTTGAAAACCGATTTCCAATTCGTAATGGTTACTTTGTACACCCCTAATACGTAATGTACAGTACATGTGTTTGCGACTGATGTACGTTATTTTATCCCAAACCATAATGTTTTCCAAAACGTAAACCAAGTAGTTCTCTGGCCTAAACCAAACCAAACTGTGACAGAACCATGAAGGCCCGGTCCAACTGTTGTTGGTACACTGCAACAGTCATGTTGTACTGGGAACAGTGATATAGTTAGTTTTGGGAGTCACTGGCAGTTGAGATATTGAGTCTACTTAGGTATAAGGATGTGTTCGACGGACAGATGTTTGTTTTATCTCACACATGCTCCTCTCGGGATAAAATCATTGGAGGCCTTTTAACTTTCCATCTTTTCATTTGCCTAAGACTTATGACCAATTGTCTAATTAATTAATGCATAAATACATGTATTCCCCTTAGCCTCAGCTGTACTTGCAGGCAACAGGATACACTCCTAGCTCATTCAACTCATATTTGCCAAACAGGAGCTTTTGCTTCTTGCTTTGCCAACAAATCCCCCGCCATTGCATTGTCGGTGAGCTCTCCTGACCTTCACCACACTAAAAGTTAATGTGACTCCTGTTACTCTGTGCTGCGACTCTGCTGCATGGAGTACACACCTCTGCACCTCTGGCAGTTTGTAAACCTAGTGTCTATTGTCTGACCATTGACTTTTTTTAAATGCATAATGGTGTTAGGGGCAGTGGTCGGGTAATGTTACTGCCATACGCCCGACTACAGTGTAATACCAGGAACACAGACTATCACAGCAAGCCTAATTCAAGGTGTAAGTAAGTAATCTATTAGGAAAAAAGAGTTGCACAAGTTTGTTAAAAACTAATGTGCATACAGATGTATACTTCTGTATACATATATTTGGTTAAATAAAAAGGAAAATATGAGCAGGAGTGCTGCGAAGTGTCTAGCAAAAAACAAAAAAAAGTAGAATTGTATTTCATCTGTTAGTTCAGTTCAAGTTTCGATAAGTTATTTAAGAGTAGGGGAAAGACCATTTGCAGTAACTGTTAAAAACGTGTACAAATGCCAGTTTGCATTTTTGTATTATTATGTTAATAATAAAATACAAAACTACATTTTCAGAAATATTGCGCTTTCTTGTAGTACCTAAACGCTGAAGTGGCTCCAAGATTATT